>NC_139655.1:15280387-15290387 GCF_951799395.1 Argentina silus
TCAGCTGTATCACCAACCTTCAATGTCCAACTTGGTCCCATCTCCAAACAGTATCTCCCCACATGAGGCCACAGCACAGTAGTAAGTCCCAGTATCAGAGAGGCTGAGGTTCCTCTTGGGGAGGTTGTAGACACAGCTCTGTATAGAAGACCCAGCCTCAGGACTCTTCTCACACTGATCACTCCTGTCTCCATGGGTGTAAATGATTCCTGGATGGGATTCTCCTGCGCCATGTCTGAACCAATAGACACTGTGTTCTCCTGCACAGGTCTCAGTGAGTATTGTACAGTTGAGAGTCACAGAGGCTCCTGGCTGGACTGACTCAGACACAGGCTGCTGTACAATAGTCTTGGTGCTGGATCCTGGCATAAAAAATATTTGAACATAATAATGAGTGTTCTTATCAAACTCTGTCATCGCTAAATTACCATGGACACTACGTGTATGCTTAAATGTTCAGCATTTCAAAAATAATATGTACAATAAATAATAAACCTTTAAGGATGAGAAATATTCCATTTTCGAATTCCAGTAAATTGACATTCATTGCCCCACAGTAATATGTGGCTGAATCCGATGGCTGAGTGTTGGAGATACTTAGATTATATAATCCGCTCCCAGATTGCACTGTGAAGCGAGGGTTATCCTTCAGCTCATTGTAAACGTCATTGTTCCCATATTTGTAATAGGATGATATAAGTTGAGGCTTCTGCCCTGCAGTTTGCTTATACCATGACAGATAAGAACTTGCAGAGGAGCATCTCAGAGTCACATTGTCTCCAAGATGAGCGTACAGAAGAGGACTTTGACTGACATCCTCAATCTGCCCCTTGACTGAAATGAAGATGAATTAACATTAGACATAGGACACAGCTTAAACACTAACCCTTGTCAAGTCTGACTGCAATGTTTTAGGTTTTACAATGAGATATTCTGAGCTTGAGACATATTTGAGAAATATTACACTGTACTTGATTAAGCTATATCATTTAGACTCTCCTAGATGTTGATTTTGATTACTGAATCAAAAATTAGATCATGATGAAATACAGTATACAGACTTACAGGCTTTGAAGAGGAGAACCAGAGTTAGACTAAACAGAATCATCCTTCTGCTTCTTGTCTCGAGGTTAGTCTGGTGCAACAACACAACTACATGGGGGTCAAGAGTCAAACTGATAGCATCAGCGGAAAATGTGTATCCACCGCAGCATGCACAATGTTGGGTTGGCTTCACTGGTTGTGTTTAAAAAGGAAATGAAGTTGAAAAGATGTCACACATGTCATACAGACACCTATTACTGATTCAATGACTGTGATTAGTTTTGTTAGTTATCTATTTTACAAAATAGAGATGGGTTCGTTTGATCCCTGGTGAAAGCAAGTGCTACAAATTTAACAAAAGTAATTTAACTTCCTGTAGAAACAGAACAATGTTTATTGAAATATCTCACAAGCAGGAAGAGAGGTTACACAATTCCTTTTTTACAACTTTTATCATTAAATTATCTTAATCGGGACAATCTGGGATTGTTACATTCATTTTGAGACTTTTAAATGAACACTATATAACTATTGATTCTTGAAGAAATATAACTTATACAGTACAGTAAATGGCTCATTTAGCTTAGTTCAACTGCTTACCGCATCAAAACTCAAATATAAGCTTGTTTTATTCAATTGTTTGTAAACAATCTAATTGTAAACAAACACACATGATTACAACTATCACTCATGGATGGTCAGTCCTTGCATCCATAGCTCTGTTTGTGAATTTGAGAGTGATTACATTTCACCAGCCCCATCCCTTAGCTGTAGCATAATGCAAACTCATTATATACATTTTGGGGTACACTTATATTTACAAAGACAAAATGCTAAGAGTAAATCCAATTTGCAAGGCTTTGAGAATTACAATTTGTGTACATTTGTGTTATACTCAATGTTATCTTAAGTTTATGTGAGGTGAATACAGTACTAATACAGTATCTTCATCTATTTAGGCTATATACTGTAACATCCTCCTGTAAATTAATGATATATACAAAATAGCCATACAGTAGTCTTGGCAGCATGATGACACAGTCAAGTTCAATGTGAAGGGCAAAGCAGAGGTGGGGAATAACTTGAACAATGCTGATTGGCGTAGGCTACTTCCTGTCTTGAAGTTGAGTCTCTCCGGAGTAGACAGTTTCTTCGTCTCTCTGCTCTCTCCTCTCTCCTCTGTCTCTTGGGTTTGGTCCTCTTCTTGTCAGTGAATTTCAGAGCTGCATTCAGGGCATCATCATCATCATCATCATCATCATCATCATCATCATCATCATCATCATGGAGCTGTAGGGTTGAGACAGACCAACTCAGCTCATGCATTTTGTTTTTGTAAAGTTGTTATTACAATGAAGACATTACCATGACCATCAAATTACACAATAGTGTAGAGTAGTGTAATAGAGCATCAATATAAACAGTAACATTATCAAATGAGCTGAAAACTAAAGTTACAAACCAACCCTCAAGTTAGAAACATATAGAGTCTGTTCTACTTTACCTGTTCATTCACCATGCTGGCATGAGCGTTCCCATAGTGGCTTTGCTGGGACAGGGTCCTTTCTCAAGTACAAATCAATTCTTTTAATTAGAAGCTGATCCCCACTTGTGTTCATAGAACACTTGCCAGAACCACAGACCAAGGTGTTAAAATGCCAAATACACTTTAGAATTAAACAAGATTTTAAAATTAACATTATTTACAAAAGCTGATTTTTGTAAACTTGTAAAAAGACCATACATCCTCCATTAATAATCATTTATTGTGCTGTTTGTTACTGTATGTAGACTCTGTACCTGCTCGTTTTTTCACATTGTGTCCTCTTCATTCTTACACAGAAGATAATATTGATAATCACACTCAAAATCAACACTATTGTCAGGTAAAATATAATGAGGAGAAGAAGACGATTTTGATCACCCAATATGTCTGAAATAAAGTGTTGAGAAACTCTTAACTGAACCATTTACATTATTTTCTGGTTTATCTTCAACATTCAGCTTGGTTTCATTTCCAAACAGTATCTCCCCACATGAGGCCACAGCACAATAGTAAGTCCCAGCATCAGAGAGGCTGAGGTTCCTCTTGGGGAGGTTGTAGACACAGCTCTGTGTAGGAGACCCAGCCTCAGGACTCTTCTCACACTGATCACTCCTGTCTCCATGGGTGTAAATGATTCCTGGATGGGATTCTCCTGAGCCATGTCTGAACCAATAGACACAGTGTTCTCTTGCACAGATCTTAGTGTGTATTGTACAGTTCAGAGTCACAGAGTCTCCTGGCTGGACTGACTCAGACACAGGCTGCTGAAGAACTGTTCTACTGTCAGACCCTGAGCAGAGTGATTGTCATTGGAAAAACAGGTCATGATGTGTGCATTCTATAATGTAGGGTTGATTTATTACTGGGTACTTAATGCTTAAAGTAATACAATTGTTTACTTTCAAAGACGGCTATTGATTAACAGGAGTACAATTAATGTTTATCTATTGATGTCTATTGATGTCTATCAGACTCAATCCACAAACTGTCAAACTGTCAACGCAAATTTTATAAAGATGGTTAGAGAGCAATAACTACATTGGGTTCAAAATCCAAAATTTTCATAAACCATCATATTCTTTATCTTGTCTAGAATATTTTGACTTGATTGATAAAACAACAATGACAAATTGAAAGTTGTACATGTATATAGTTTGAAAAAGCAACATACACTGAACGAATATATTCAGCAGTAATGGAGCTATTGCCACCGCAGCAAGAATGGCAGTAATGGTTTTATTCAAGCCCTCCAGCATTGAACTGCATTGACAAATTGACTTATTATAGGTAATGTGCTGTTATTTACTGCCCTGAAATGAAGAAAATTGGTCTCAATGTTGTTTCTGTTATTTCTTTTCAACCATTGTCTATTACCAGTGCCCTTACAAAAACAACAGCCCACATCCTCCAACCTCAGTACTGCCATTGTCCCCTGCGTCTGACAGGCCTATTCAGGTTATAAGAATGCATGTTCTGTGCTTAGTGAAAGGTATCCTGGTAGCCTGGTTGAATGGAAGGTTTTAGGTCAGACAGCCCATTATGACCACTGACTGCTTGCAGTATTTACATAATTGTAAAAGGCTGCACCTCATTTCAATAGATTCATAGTACCTTTTTGAATTGTGAATTAGTATGAGTTGAATTTACTCAAAGCTATGCTAAACAGGGAGACCAACTCAGTCTGTTAAATGAGCATTCTAAACTGTTCCAGTGGCTCTACAGTGCACTTCTGCCCTCACATGGAAAAACAAAGCAACATCGATACAACAGAACATACAGAAAACACTGCACGGCTTTTAGATCTGCCTCTTATGCGTGGGAGAAAAAAGGCTTTGATGAGAGAATCGACTGAGCCATACTACGCACTCTGTTGTATGTGTACAGTAGGTGATTCATTCATCTAAGATGAAAGCCTGAGCCATTAGTAGTCTAAGAACAACTTATACTGATCAGTAATGAAGACAATAAATGACATAACGATCAACTTATCACCATGTTTATTAGTAATATGTCATGTAATTAGTCCCATAACATCTCATCATAACTATATACTGGCCATCATCACCCCCTATCTGTAGCAAATTCCCTAATAAGGAGAGATGATTGGGGCCCGAGACGGAGGAGGAGCTAGTGAGGACTGCATCACTTCCTGTGGTGTGAGTGACAGGAAGGAGGGGCTCTTATTGTCTTCTGAGAGATGAGAGGGCTGTTATGCATTTTATGAGATAACCTCTTCTTTCAACTAGTCTAAGTGCCATACAAAGAGAAACTGTTTCCCTTATTCTAACTATCAATTAAGCTTTTACCTTTTCCATCAATGATGAGTCTACAGTTGTAAATCCCTAATAAGAAATTAAGGCAAGTGTGCACAGTAAGTGGGTGAATGTGTTTACTGTTTGTTGAGGTGGTGATTGGGGGCATTGGCTATGGGGGTGGTGGCTGTGGTTGTGAGATAGAGACAGTAACCAACAGTCAACATTTATTTTCCACTGTGGTAACATACCTCAATTCTGTTTCTCACCTGAAGACGAGAACCCTGCAACAGGAACAAATTAGTTCACACACCCACTCTCATCACGTCTCTCAGTACATCAAAACACATTCTTCTCACCAATCAGCTTTAACACCTTCTGTTCAGGTACAGTAGATGTACAGTATATGAATATAAACTGAAGGCCCAAAGTATTCTACATTTCCTACAGCATCTAACTAGTGCTTGTCAACAAAGGGTTGATTGTCTGTCACTGTTTTCAAACAGGCATGACACATACTGTACTGAAGTGTTGTGTATTTACAAGACCAATAACACAAAATAGCCAACAACATTTCACACAAAAAAACCTTAAGACTGTGTTTAAAAATAAATGTTTATTGAAATATCACACAAACAGGAAGATCAGTTATATTTCCCTGTTACAATGTTATTATCAAATACTACAGACATATAGGCTTTAAGACAAATGAGATGATGCTAGCATGGGCTTTCACATTTACAGAGCAATTGTACTTTACACCTGTGGGATTATATGTTTGCCTATGAGGCTAATATGCCAATGCGTCAATTCCTTAGACAGCAAATGAAAAATATGCAAAAAGCCGGTCCTGGCAGCGTGATGTCAAGCAAAGTCTAGATCAAAGCCAAGGTGGGACTTAGCCTGATGCTATTGTTGTTGGTGCTTGGTAGGTAGGTACCTCACTGCGGAGTAGACCGTTTCTTCGTCTCTCTGCTCTCTCCTCTGTCTCTTGGGTTTGGTCCTCTTCTTTTCAGTGAATTTCGGAGCTGCATAGTTCAGGGCATCATCATCATCATGGAGCTGTGGGGATGAAACACAGACTCAAAATGTAATTCATGCATTTGGCCAACAAATTGTTGCAATGTGCTCTTCTTACAATGAGGTTATTATTGCTTACTATTTAACTTATTCAGTAACATTATCAAATGAGGCGACAAGTTCCAAGGAAACTTTGACATTTTTTTACATTGATTACTGTAGCTTAATTTGACATTGATTTGTACAAAGTCTATTTCTTTGACTTTACTAACCTGTTCATTTGACATGTTGACATGAGCATTCCCACAGTGGATTTGCTGAAGGGTACCTGTTAAAGTGAACAACAGAAAAAATAAACATTTTTGCCAAAATCACATTCTAAGGTGTCAAGACACAAAGTACATTTCTTAGGTATGTTAAATTGCATTTTCTAATCGCATCTTCATCAACAAATAGTTAGCTGGCTTGTGGAATAAAAACAAAATGAAAAAAAAGTGATAATTGAAAAAGACATCTTTCCTATATTCATCCATTACACCTTGACTATCATAAAGACTGTACCTGCTTGTTGCTCACATTGTGTCCTCTTCATTTTCACACAGAAAATAACATTGACAATCACACTCAAAATCAATGCTGTTGTCAGGCAAAACACATTGAGGAGAAGAGCACTATTTTGATCACCCAATATGTCTGAAATACAGATAACAGAGGTAGGTAATTATTGTGTGTTAAGAATCTTACTTGAAATTGATCCATTTATGTAGGAATATTTCTTCTATCTGTATATATTTGAATTTGAACATGTTTTTTGGGGAGGGATCAAATAAAGTTTGTATGGTTTACCTTCAATTAAGAGGTTGGTACCGTTCCCAAACAGTATCTCCCCACATGAGGCCACAGCACAGTAGTAAGTCCCAGCATCAGAGAGGCTGAGGTTCCTCTTGGTGAGGTTGTAGACACAGCTCTGTATAGGAGACCCAGCCTCAGGACTCTTCTCACACTGATCACTCCTGTTTCCATGGGTGTAAATGATTCCTGGATGGGATTCTCCTGAGCCATGTCTGAACCAATAGACACTGTGTTCTCCTGCACAGGTCTCAGTGAGTATTGTACAGTTCAGAGTCACAGAGTCTCCTGGCTGGACTGACTCAGACACAGGCTGCTGGATGATAGTTTTGCTATTGGACCCTGATCCTGATGAGAGTGAGAAACAAGCAAGACAATGTTATTGTGTGTGCAATGTATTGTCTGTTAGATTAATTAAATTCAATGATGTATACAGTACATCATATTTCAATGAATGCCAAAATTACAGCAACCACAAAATATGTGGTACAATATGCCCAAAAGTCAGGTGTTAGAGCAAAAACAAACTACCCACTAAAACACATTCATTTAAATTTAGATTATTTTTTTTCCATTATTTGTGAATGTGTTGCTAATAGAAATCATGTTCTTTGCTTTCTAAAACAGTAAATACCACACTAACAACATCATGTACTGTACCACTGTAATCTAAATAAAAAATGAAAAGCTTAGTTACTGTACCTTTGAGAACTAAAACAGTTCCCTCTGCAAATATAACTTTACTCCTGAGCATAGTTACACAGTAGTATGTGGCTGCGTCCTCTGGCTGTGTCTTGGAGATGGTCAGGTTATTGTTGTGGACTCCTTTGGTCACACTGAGACGCTTAGTCTCAGTGAAGTCTTTGGTAAAGTTGTCAGAATAAAAACTCTCAGAATGATATGATGACACCATATAAAGAGATTTCTGTCCAAGAGTCTGCTTGTACCAGGAGACAAAGCTTAGCCTAGGTGAAGAGAGGCAAGTGAGGGTCACACTGCTTCCCAACTGAACAACCATCACAGGGTTAGGTTGAAGTATGTCCATAGACCATGCACAAACTGTGAAAGAAAACAAATAGAATAGGTCAAGGATAAATATATAGATCATAATATGCATAATAAAATCAAGCAATTTACACTTATCATAGGACATCGCAAAGTCATTCAACTTTACTCAAAAATACAATGACATTTGCATTTAAAAAAAAAAGAAATCAAATTTCTCACCCAAGTTAGCATAAAACAAAAAGAGTCTCCAGTGCCTGATCATCATTATCTTTTAGTAACTTTCTTTCTTCACATCAGAGTCTATGAACAGGGCTATGATGGCTCTCAAAATGTAGCCGTTATAGTTATACAGTAGGAGGCAACACTGAATCAAGTGATTCTATTGGTTGTCTAAGATCAATCAAACAATGTTTACCACAGGTTGAGTTGCTTGGAAAGAAAGTTTTTAAGAGATTTTTTAACAAGCCAGTGATATCGGATCAAAAATAATCAAACAAGTGGCTTGATGGGACAGCATAAGTAACCTAAACAATTATCTTGTAAAGTATACCTTCCAGTAGATTCTAGAGGAAATCTTCCCTCAAACAGATGCCACAGACAATTTACTCCACTTTATCAACCCACAGTAGGGCTAATACAGCAGCAACATGCCTCACATCTGGAGACCAGCTTTATTTAGCATAGAGTACCATCTCCAACCTGAAGTTGCCCATTATAGCCAAAGATTTCAAGTAGGCTTTTGGTTTCTGGGCCACTGGGGCACCACAAGACTACATTATGTGAGCCTGCTGACCAAAAGCTAGGCAGTAGCTCATGGAGCTAAGGCAAGTCTTCACGTCTCAAGCAAGGGCACTTCATGCCAGATCATGCCAGAGCATGGTTCACCCAACCACAGGAACGCTTTGCATTGGTAGACTATTTTAGGTCCAGTAAATAAAATAAAAAAACATAGACCACGGCTACAGTTTCACATAACCTTTCCTGCCTCACTACTGTTTTGCATTACTGTCATCACCTGGAAAAATAATACATATTATTCATACTAGGTCTTCTGTATGTCAACATGACACATGATTTGTTTTCACAGTTGCCATGTTTGTCTGTTCGAATGTTGCGATGCCCCTAGAGTAACTAGGCATCAGGGGTTATGGCTCAACAATGTCCCCGAATAATGTTATCCAGAAACTGTATCGGTTGTCATGACTTTTAATGGTTTATGTTTAATCTGAAGCAGGCCATCTCAGAACAATAGGTTATTTGTTCTGCAATCTAATCTCGTTATTGAGAATGGCATGTGGTGTGGCCCCTCATATCGTTATCATTACGTTAATATTACCAAATTAATATTTCTCTTTGGTCTGATAACAATTTAGAATCTGACAAAAGAGAAAATAGTACGTGTTCTCCGAAATTGTTCAATTTCTATCACCTGCGGCCATCATTCATTATCCACTAGAGGGCGACATTCTCTCATATTTTACCTGTCCACCCATCGCAAGGTAAATTCCCAGTCCTAGGCTATGCTCAAAATTACTTTACACCTACCCTGCATCATTACCGCGAAAGGATACAAAGGATTATCTCAAGTGAAACCGGGAAAACACATAATTGAAAATCATAATTGTCATTGCTTTGTGGTACATGATAAATCCTCTTTTCTACCCAAAATACAAATACACTGTTTTAGAATATAGGCTACTGTCTGTCATAGGACCTAATGAACATCGTGTCTGGGTAATACGAAAAAAACAGTAAGGCTTGAACCAACGATTTTTATTTTTATTGGGGAATGTAGTATGTGTAGCAATCATGAATGGGCAGCGCGGAAGGAGGCGCGCGAGATGCTCGAGCGTCTTTCCTCCAGCCCCGCCTCACAACGACACCCGCCGCATCTGTCACAACTGCAGCTGCCTGGCGCCGCGGAATGCCTGTAGTTACCGGGACGTAGGTGCTGTTTCAAGAGAAAGAGATTATGTCCGAGGTGCGGAAATTCACTAAAAGGTTGAGTAAACCTGGGACGGCAGCGGAACTCAGACAAAGCGTCTCGGAGGCTGTAAGGACATCGGTGGTTGTGGTGAGTATGATGGCTATTCTTCACTCAGCTAACGGTACCTTGCTGTCCGAAACCTGCTAGTAATGCTAACTGTAAGCGCTAGCTAGCACCACTCCGGTTCTTATTGCCTACGATGAGACCATCCAGAGGGTCAGTCAATTCATATGAATAACAAACTCTATTTTTAGTCCAGTTCATATACTTTGAAAGATTCTCTCTTGTTTTATC
>NC_139655.1:15292887-15370387 GCF_951799395.1 Argentina silus
CCCATCTCCCTCTTTCTCCCTCCCCCACCCCCTCTTACTGTCCCTTTCTCTGATTCCCCCACTCTCTCTCTCCCTCTCTCTCTCTCTCTCTCTCTCTCTCACACACACACTTTCTCTCCCCATCTCCCTCTTTCTCCCTCCCCCACCCCCTCTTACTGTCCCTTTCTCTGATTCCCCCGCTCTCTCTCTCTCTCCCTCTCTCTCTCTCTCTCTCTCTCTCTCTCTCTCTCTCTCTCTCTCTCTCTCTCTCCCTCTCTCTCTCTCTGTGGCTGTAATACGATCAGTGTTGCAACGAGACTGTGTTCCGCTGCTGTAGCTTCTGGCTCTGTGGTTCCGCCGCTCCCCTGCCTCTTGCACATGACAGGAAGCTGATGTGCGCTGCTGGGTGCAGGCAGGCCTGTTGAAAGTCATGTGTTGAACGTGCAGGGCCAAGCCCACTGTGAGACCCTAGGTTGTTTACCATGTGTACTGTATAGGCCTAGGTGATGTGGTGAGTGTCACAGTCAGAGAGAGAAAGATAGTAAGAGATAAAGTAAAGTGTGTGGATGTGTATAATGAGTTTGCATGCATAGGTTTCATGCATTGTTTGTGTCTTTGAAAGGGCCTGCCACGTTTCCACTCCCTTGAGACTTTTACCACTGTCCTTGATCACTGGCTGTGCAGGAGGAGTAGGATGAGGTTGTTTGTAGACACTGCTGCAAGGGTCTTTTTAAGATGATCCTAGATACTGTATATCCCCCATACATAACACAGGCTGCATACAAATTGCATTGAAAATGGCCCACTAGTCTTATGATTATTATTATGATTATTATTGTGCTTGTTCTATATTACCATCCTCAGTGCATAGATTTTGCTGAACCTTGCTCTTTTTAATTAATTATTGATTTTCCCTAGTTGCTTTGCCCTAGGCAGAAACAGAGTCACAAGACGGTTGGTCTGAGGTGGTGTTTTCTGTTTCAGTTGTCTGGAAACATGGTATATGAAATCACTTACTTCTCTATGAAACTCGGAACAGGATGTTATGATGTTCCAGCAGAGATGTGCATGAGCAGCCATCTTTGATTTGTGATTTTATATCGCAGAGTAACATGTTAAACCGAGGGACTCTTCAGTAGCTGACGAGGCTGTAACTCCTGCTCTAAGCTGCAGTCTAACTAATGTTCACCCACTGCAACCCCCCTCTAAACTAACTCATTGAAGTAGAAAAAATAAACAGTAGTAGGACCTAAGGTCAAAGGCTGTTTCATTCAATGTACTCCCTACTCCAGAGGAGTTCTATTGAGGGGCTAAGTAACCTGTGATGTAAGCAGTGCTGGACTTGACCCCCAAAAGGCATTAGAACTACTGTGCTGTTCCAAATCTTCTCAACCTTTGAGTGATCCTCCAGCTGCTCAAAAATTCTCCTCCAGTCACCCCTAATCTTTTTGTCCACACGCTCTCTCTCTCTTTTTCTCACCCTCTCTCCCTCTCGCTCTCTCTCTCGCACACACACACACACACACACACACACATTCTCTCTCCTCCACCTCTTTCTCCTTATCCCCTTCCTCTCTTTCGCTTGTCATCTAAGCCCTCTCTCACACACTCCTCCCCCGCCTTTCTGCTCTGGAGCCGTCCTCTGAACTTTGTGACTCTTTCTCTCTCTGCTCTCTAACCTCTGTGGTTCTTCACGTTCAGGGGCTGTAGGGTTGTGTAGCGCTCCTGTCACACCGTTCAAAAGCTCTAACACACCATAACAGATCAGGTGGGAAGAGGTCATGTTTTCCAGCGTCGGCATCTGAACCGGTGCCCAGACAGTGAAAGCTGAAACGCACCGTGCCTTAACACAGTGTCATCATGCTGAGAGAGCTCAGAAACCTCAGTCTCTTTGGACTGGATCCACAGCCCCTTGACGTTCTGTACCCACAGGGCAGATCTGCACTTTGGTTTTATGTTTGTTGTGAAGGTTACAGTGTTGAATGAAGCCTATTTCAGTTTGATTTGTGGTGACCGGTGAGGGATTGAGATGAATGATAAAACATCATTTGCAGTTTGGAACATCTCATCCACTGTTCAGTTTTGTCCCTGTGTGTGTGTGTGTGTGTGTGTGTGTGTGTGTGTGTGTGTGTGTGTGTGTGTGTGTGTGTGTGTGTGTGTGTGTTCCTGTGTGCCTGTGTCTTTGTCTTTGTATGTGTGTGTGTGTGTGTGTGTGTGTGTGTGTGTGTGTGTGTGTGTGTGTGTGTGTGTGTATGTACATTCAGGCTATTTCATTTTATAACCAATGTACTGTACATAATACTACAGGAGCAGCCCAAGATCATCGAGCCGCTGGACTATGAGAATGTGGTGTTCCAGAGAAAGGCCCAGATCCACAGTGACCCCCACAGGGACCTGCTGCTCTGCCCTGTCGATGATGTCTCTGTGAGTCTGTCCAGCTAAGATCTCCCCCTCTGGACCACAACACTCACCCTGGGTCACATGCATATAGAATCAAATGCATAGTCACTGTCCTGAATGACATGAAACAAAAAACACATTTATGTGTTCAATGTTCAATGTTTCATTGTTTTACTGGAGAGCATACAGGATATTCTTTTAAATAGTCTCAAGAAACAACACAGTTATAAAACATGTATATTGTATTAGAGAACATACAGACCAGACTT
The DNA here is from genome assembly GCF_951799395.1 of Argentina silus. Taxonomy (NCBI): domain Eukaryota; kingdom Metazoa; phylum Chordata; class Actinopteri; order Argentiniformes; family Argentinidae; genus Argentina; species Argentina silus. The sequence goes on from NC_139655.1 coordinate 15,295,536, forward strand.
ACACACTCTTGTGAATATGCTCCTAGAAACACTGGTTTGAATGCCACCCAGCAATGTAGTGTGAAGAAGAGGAAAAGCTGTACTCTGTGGTTTGCTGTACATAGACAGCAAGATCAGCAAGTTCTATATAGAAGACGTGACTCTGCTCAGGGAAGGTGTTCTCATCGCTGTAAAAATCCACTTTCTATAACAAGTTTCCCATAATAAATCAGCAGTTCAACCCCCAACAACACACACAGCCACGTCTCCCTGCTTAGTGTTAAATATTTATTGGTCAATCCAACTGATCTAACCCAATCCAGTCCAACCAAACTCGGTCTCAGACAGTTTATTGGGCCTGATTCAAACACATGTGGTTCTGTTCAGAAGCATGAAGCACTGTCCCATTGTTCCCATCCTAAGACTAAGAAACCCTCTGGCTCTGATGTGTGTCTCCATGTGTAGGAGTCCCAGATCTCCCGCCAGAGGAGAACCGTGGTTCCATCAGTCCCCCAGAACGCTGAGAGGGAAGCCAGGAGCCTGTTTGCCAAAGAGGTACAGTTCTAAACACACTACAGAGAGAGAACTCATACAACCTAGAACTGGTAGCACACACACACTTAACCATGACACACTGTGGTGGGAAAGATCTACACTAGAGGGTGTGCAGTGACATCACTTTTGTGGCATGTAGAGGCGCCGCCATAAGCCTGGCTCCAGATATGTGCTCCACTAGTTTTGTTTTGAGTGGTGTTCAAGTTACTATTGAACTGAACGCAAATATACATAGCGTAATAGGAATGATCTATGTGCAGTTAGATCACTTTTCTGGCATGATAGTGCTGTAATGTTCTAACTAAGCTCTGTGTTAACCTGTCTGGCAGTGCATCAAGACATACAACACAGACTGGCACGTGATCAACTTCAAATACGAAGCCTACTCTGGTGATTTCCGCATGCTCCCTAGGTAAGTCTCTCTGATACAAAGCCTTTGATAGAAGCAGGACTGGGATGACCAGAGGGGAGGTACAGTAGACACTGTAGGAGGAGGGGGGCTGATTTATTGAAAATAGATACTAGATCTGGGTTGCCTGACACACAACAACCCTCTCACACATGTTTACACAGCAAGGGCCTGAAGACAGACAAGCTGCCGGCTCACGTGTTTGAGATCGATGAAGACGCCAATGAGGTGAGTGGGGGGGGGGGGGGGGGGGGGCGTTAGACCAGAGACATTGATTATGGGATGGTGAGTGGTCTCCTATTGACACCTGGGTCTTCTGTAGGGTGGGTCAGCTCATGCCCATTATGGCTGCTGGCGACACTAGGTGTTGGTCATGATGTCTGAAAATGCCCCTTTGCCATGGAATCATGAAGCTAAGCATTGCTTGATGAGGAGGACTGTGATGGTCAGTCACAGAGAAAGTTGTTGTGCATGTCAGTCTATTTGATACTGTGGGGCACGCTTAGATGAACATGTTGCACCCAGACAAGTATTTAAGAAGATACACATGCATATTACAACAATACAACAATGCACCCAGATACTGTACTGTCTATTAAGAAACCTTGTCCTCCCTCTGTCGTTGTAGTGTGGGTGAGTGGACGTCCAGCTGTATAGTCCGTAGTCCGCCTGTAGTCAGGCCAGAGACACGCCCCTGTGAGTCCCAGCAGTGAAACCAGAGCTCCAGTATCTATAAATAGCCCCCCATCAACCCCCCCCAGCCGGATGTGGATAAACTTAGAGAGAAAAAGGGCTGTAATTGAAGGAAAATAAATGCTGCCATATTCCTCTGATGGGGAGGGCAGGGCAGGGAGCAGAGGCCATCGCTCCTTACTTAAATAGCCTGTCTAGGATTACATGACTTACTGTGTCCTTTCCCAGCCTGGGCTTTTCTCAGATGGAGCAGTAATGGTATCACTCATAGATCCATGTATACCTTTATAGTCCTTTCATCTGAGTGTGCCTTTTATACCCTTGTCCTCCGGGAGAAGAGAACGTTGAGGAATAATCATAAGAATTAATCAATGATAATGCAATCAGGGAGATTGGGAAATGGTGGGGAGGAGATGGGGAATGGTGGGGTTGGTCGATCCCTCCGTCTCCGAGTGCCACTCAGAACGAGGGAGGGGTGAGAGAGAGCTCTCAGCCAATTACATTAGAGGACGTAGCTGGAGACAGGCTCACGCAAACATCGGACGAGCGCAGAGGACAGAGTGGCAATTTAATGTGATTAGGGCTTGTGTGTGTGTGTGTGTGTGAGTGTGTGTGTGTGTGTGTGTGTGTGTGTGTGTGCGTGTGTGTGTGTGTGTGTGTGTGTGTGTGTGTGTGTGTGTGTGTGTGTGTCTGTGAGTGTGTGTGTGTGTGTGTGTGTGTGTGTGCGTGTGTGTGTGTGTGTGTGTGTGCAGAACAGCATATCCTATGCATTCATGTCTCCTGTCCTTGCAGTAAATGATTTGCTTCTGTCCAATGTGATACATATTTGGTGTGTGTGTGTGTGTGTGTTGAGAGGCTGTCCCTCGTGATGGATGTTGGTGTGGTAAGTGGTGATGAATGGTCCCATGGTGGTTCTCACACTGCAGAGGAGATGAATTGAGCTGAACTGTGATGGTGGGGTTAAATGATTCAGACCCGATCATGGGAAGCAGAGACAGTCTCTCCACAGTGAGTGTGGATAGGGTGCACAATGTGCGTCTGTCAGACCCAGGAGTTATTATCAACACCAGTTGTCTATGTGAGTGTCATTGTTTGTCAATTGTTTGTTTATGTTTATGTATGTGTGTAAACACATGTAAACACATGTCTATGTGTAAGCACGTTTGTGAGTGAGTGAGTGTATTTTAATAATTGCAAAGTAAACCTCACAGTGCTAACCCTCCTGTGTGTGTGTGTGTGTGTGTGTGTGTGTGTGTGTGTGTGTGTGTGTCTGTGTGTGTGTGTGTGTGTGTGTGTGTGTGTGTGTGTGTCAGGACTCGTCGTCCCTGTGCTCTCAGAGGGGAGGCATCATGAAGCAGGGCTGGCTGCAGAAAGCCAACATCAACAGCAGCCTGTCTGTCTCCATGAAGGTAAGTCACAACCACCACTCACCAGCCTTGCCATGCACACAACTTCCAAGCACAACACTATAGAAGAACCATTATTCCGTAGCTTAGACCTACATTGCATACTTCTCACCCACTGTAACACCAATAGATGGGCACAATACTAGATGCACACTAACAGATTTGCCCACCTCTACTAGGATAATCTAATAGGATAATGATACTGCAATATTAGTACACTATTAGACTACTGCTGGTGTCTTTCAGGTGTTCAAGAGGAGATATTTCTACCTGTCCCAGCTGCCTGATGGCTCCTACATTCTCAACTCCTACAAGGATGAGAAGAACTGCAAAGACACCAAAGGATCCATCTACCTGGACTCCTGCATTGATGTCATCCAGGTGACCTGATCCCACCTTGACTCATGTCATTTATACAACATCATGTCAGGTCTTTGTTGAAGAGGAAATGATCTCTGTCTTAGGTTGGGCCTTGTTCTAAAAGTGTTATTTGAACAGACCACTGTCTTATATAAGAGCCCATCAAGAGTGTGTTGAGACAGATAAATGTAGATATACTGTTTCGTCTGTAGATGGTAGACTTCCTCTCTTCCTGCCTGCTGCATAATGAGGACTGTGATAATCGTTGCTAATAGAATTCATTGCTAATCTTGGGTCTTTAGCATGAGGCAGAGATGGCAGCTAACTGAATCAGGCTTGTTCCACAACAACTACTAATAAATATTCCCCCAGTACATAAGTATGAAGACTTATTATGGCCAGCACAGGAAAACTACTCACAATTGTAGTTAAATGTTCTCAGTAAAATAGGATCCCTTTGGGAAATATCCCACTGCGACTACCATGCAGGTCGGTTTTTTGACAAGGGCTCTCACCCTTGTGAAAATCAGGACCCGTTTCCTACTGCTACCTCTGCCACGCTTCAGGTGCTTTAAGAGGGTGGAGGGGTTCGATTGGATGATTTTACTGCATTCCATTGACTTTTTGTGTAGCCTAAATGAGAGAGAGAGAGAGAGACTGCTGAGCTGAGTCTTGGCACTGAGTGGTGCTGTACCTGAGACAGGGCTGTGGTGGCGGGACAGGCTGCCAGGAAGCTGTACCTGAAACAGGCCTGCGGTGGCGGGACAGGCTGCCAGGAAGCTTTTGCTGGGATGGATGAAAGCCTGGAGGAGGTTCTGAATGAGATTGATTTCTGTGTAGTGCTGTAATGAGAAAGGTTAGAGCACTTTTATCTCTGTGGCTGTTGATTATGCAAAACGAGTTACACTGCACACAGACTCTGTGTGTTAAAAGTGTATAATGTTTGAAGGACTAAAGACTGAGGGTGCTTACTTACTTTGTTATTGACACATTTCATTCCATAGTAATTAACATGTATCTACTATATGTGAGGTTCGGTGAGGTTTGAACCACGGTCCCCCACGTGGAAGACACAAATGTCTACTGCACCACTATGCCAAGAGGACATTCTCAAGGTCTGAGGGTGGCACTTGAGTTTATATGTCTCAGGCAGGGCTAACTTGTCACAAGACTGATTCCAAATCACCTCCACGACGTTGGTATTGTTGTATATTGTTCCCCCATTCATATATTTATGCTATTTTTATGCTATTTGTTGGTCCATAAACCTGCCAGTGACTCCAACCAAGCCTCTGTTCTCTCCCCTAGTGCCCAAAGATGCGTCGTAACGGCTTTGAGCTGAAGATGCAGGAGCGCTACAGCCACTTCCTGGCTGCGGACAGTGAGGCAGAGATGGAGGAGTGGGTGGTCACTCTGAAACAAGTCCTGCAGAGCAGCACCGAGGGAGGACAGGACAGGAGGAACGGAGGAGATCCCCTCGACTGTGCCCTGGGTGAGGATGGAGGAAGTTGTACACACACACACACACACACACACACACAAGAACAAACAACTACAGTTAAATAACTATTTGACTAGTCCACTCCTGCTGTTATGCCTGCAGCAACGCCACAGTTTGTGCGATAGGCTTTACATGTTAGATGAATGTGACATCAGGTTCTATTTTTAACCTCTGTGACTGAAGTAATGGTTCTATTTCTAACCTCTTAAGAAGTGAAGACTGAAGTAGTGAAGGTTGAAGATATCGTAATCCCTCTTCATGAATACCCTGAGATTAGACCTGAGACCTTGTTATGACATATTAAAATGCTGCATTGTAGCAATAGCCTGTCACCACTGTCTGTGGAGCAGTCAGCACTTTCCTGACCATCTGAGTGTCAACACACTCCTCCAGGAAAAAGGAATTTTTCTAGTCATAGTTTTCATTCACAGACACCTCAGGCCTGAGGGCCTCATGCTGTACACACCAGTTTGTAAACATAGAACAGCATCTTATTGCTTGTCTTCTCCAGTTGATTCATCATCCTCTGATTAAGTTCCTTTCTCAAAATTCTTTGTAATTGTTTGTTTTCATAAGGGGAAGTTATTGTGAACTATGAACTGACCATTGAAAGGGTGGAGGAATGCTAGATATTGTTACACAATGAGGGTGTGTGCGTGTGTGTGCACAGCCTGTTAAACATTTCACAGTTGGGGGGCATTCATTTTCCATTATGTTAGACCCTCCACAAAAGGCCCTCTGAAAACTAATATTTGTCCAAGTGTCTCTGAGATGCTGAGATATTTGGAGAGCCAGCTGAAAGCTATGGGAGTTGTTCTGGCCCGTCCCCAGTCCCCAGTCCCCAGTCCCCAGTCCCCAGTCCCCAGTCCCCAGTCCCCAGTCCCCAGTCCCCAGTCCCGCTGCAGTGCATTGAAGGCAGGCTAAAGGCTAAAGATGCAAAAGATGCATTTAGAGGAAATGCCTCCGTCAGCTCAGTAGAACACCATACAACTTGATATGAGCAGAAAATACCATACCACACAACCAACGACTTTGTGCTGGTGCTCTAAGCATGACAATTTCACCCGCAAAAGGGAAGAATTTGCACACTGCAACAACCTATTACATATGTTCCCAAATGTGTTTATTGTGCAGAATATCGGATGTCACATAACTTCCATTACATCACATGTTATTGGATTCATACCAGTGAAGTGTGGTCAACATGCTTTTTGACTGACATCACTCTTGTCCAATCAGATGAGGACACCAGCAGCCAGGGGAAAGGAGAGACCCTGCTGGAGAGTCTTGGGAGGAGTCTGCACCCTGAACTCATGAAGGTAGCATCTTTTAACATCAGTGTCACCACAGTGGATTCACATTGATCTATTGATATCTATACTGTGAGGAAATAAAACATCTAGTCCTGAATGTAACCATGCTTTCCTGAAGGAAGTGTGTGTTGTATTACGTGAACTGTCTGAAAGGGAAATGTATCTTCTTTCCTGTGTCTATTTATGAAGATGCTGATGAATAATCTGTGTGTGTAGAATAGATGCCACTCTGAGATGCTACTGTGTGTGACTCTTTAATTAATTTACTATGGTGTAACATTTAACATTGTAAAAGTAATAGGAATGGAGCTACAGTAGACAGAATGACATTGTTCTGAATGTGTCCAGCTGGCATGTATACTATATATGATGCTCAGCTCCTCTGTCTGCCCTCGGCCACGACTGTACTGTACATCCTCTTAGCCTGACCTGGCAGAACAGCAGTGTGTTGATACCATAGAGACCACACTGCTTTCATGTGCCTAGAAACCCAGAGCTGCACACTGAGAACAAAGAGACCTGTCTTTGTGTGAAGAGGCTTTTACTGTCTGTCTGCTCTGTCTGTCTGTCTGTCTGTCTGTCTGTCTGTCTGTCTGTCTGTCTGTCTGCTCTGCTCTGCTCTGCTCTGCTCTGTTCTCTGTCTGTTTGTCTGTCTGTCTGTCTGTCTGTCTGTCTGCTCTGAGATGCCCCAGCTCTCTCTCCTCTCTCCATATAAAAGACTTGTTTAACTGTGAGGCTGGATGGTATGAGAGAGAGAGGAGAGGTATGCAGGTCTCTATAGAGAGCTCTCTGACCTGAGGGGTTTTCTTTGTCTCTCTCTCTCTCCTCTCTGCAGTACGCCCGGGAAACAGACCAGCTCAATAAAATGAACAGGAACGAAGGGAGACAAAAGCTGTTCTCGCTGGACCCTGAAACACAGGTTAGGGCACTCAATGATGTTTCCACTGTACCATTCTAATCGTGCATTGTGTTCAAATGTATGAAAACAAATATTCAGTACATCTACAGACATATAGTTTATAGACATATTTGTTGGAAGGTTTTCAACAGATCTGCCCATAAATATACGGTACTATCTATGAGTGTTTGCCCAATATAAAGGAAAATAATAAAAACATTGAAAGAGATAAATATACTTTATCAATAAGGCACAAGAGTCCATGCTTTATCGTGAATAAAGTCAAGTTAATCACGATAAAGCACAGACTTGAGTGCCTTATTTATTTTATACAACGGTTACAAAACAAAACTGAGAATTGTGAGAAGAAAACAACGCCTTAAGTATTTCATTTGTGATAGATTGTGGTGGTTTCTGCCACGCACTCATAAATATAGTTCTAAAAACTACCACTCTTGTCAAGGTAACGTGATAAACAAATCTTTGTAATTCAACGCATCATAGCTGTTACTTTATCAGTGAATAAAGCACGGCTTTGAACGTCTCTCGACCGAACACCGTTTTTTCTGATCAAACCATTGCATAATGTACTGTATATAGACAAGGGCACAGCCAGGAGTGTAATTTGATTCAGGATAAGTTGGTAGATAAAGACAGTCTGTGTGCCGTCTCAGAGTCAGGGCCCTGGCTCCACTCCCATTAAGTGTCTGAATTAGAGAGCAAATTACTGCGTACACACACTCAATGAGGTTTCCTTGGAGATAGATGCCAGAAGCTGACCTAACCACCATTCCTTTCTCCCCCTTTCTTCTTCATCCTCTCTCCTCCTTCTCCCCTCCTTCCTCCCCTCTCCAGAGGCTGGACTTCTCAGGCATCGAGCCTGACGTTAAGCCATTTGAGGAGCGCTTCGGCCGGCGTATCGCGGTCAGCTGCCACGACCTGACCTTCAGTCTGCAGGGCTGTGTCAGTGAGAAGGGGGACGGGGTCCTTACCAACGTAGGTCACAGCAGCACTCACTGGGACCATGGGGAAGGATGACGACATGTGCTCATGTTTTCTTACATACAACACAATGCGACAGACCGAAAACCAACAGAGGAAACATTTGTTTTATTATGTTTTTTTTATTTTAATAATAATAATAGTGTTGTGTCTGTGTAGTTTGATCAAAAGGGTCATAATGATGATCCAAGTTTCAAGCATTTATATTTTAACACAGAGTACAGCACATTTTATTCACTTCAACACAGTAAAGCCCCCAAATGATGACCAGCATTAATGTACATATGGAGCTTGTGAGGAATTTTGTTTGGATTCTACAGTGTGAGATTAATGTAAATGTATCTGGCATGAGGCCGCAGTACAGAGCAGACCCTACTGAGTGCTCCCTCCTTCAGAATGGATTATTCTAGTCATGAAACACAGTGATGGATATCTCCATGCCCAGTGGAGCATTTATAGGGAGCAGGGAAAAGATGTTGGCCGACATTTGTGTGGTTGGGGAGTCGTTGCACCCCTCCTCCCCCCCTCTCCAACTCAGATAGGCTTAATGGTTCCTGGAAGGACTGGGGCCCGTCCATCATGCGTAGCACAAGTGCACAGTCATACACATCAAGCTATAGTATGTGTGTACCTGCACACGCAAACACTCACACGCACATCCACACACTAACAACACCCTCTCTCCCATCTCCAGGTGGAGCCGTTCTTCATCAGCCTGGCGCTGTTTGATGTGTCTAAGAGCTGTAAGATCTCAGCTGACTTCCATGTGGACCTGAACCCTGCCTGTGTGAGAGAGATGCTGACGGAGAGCTCCAGCCAGCTCTCCCCTTCCTCAGACACAGAGGGAGGAGGAGGGGATGGAGGAGGAGGAGGAGGAGGAGGAGGAGGGGGGGGTGTGAATGGAGATGGAGGGAAAGGGAACTGCCTGCCCATCCTCCAGAGGGTGTCTGAGTCTCTACTGAGCTTCCCCACTCAGGTAGGACCATGGTGACCTAAATTCTCCACAATTCTGCAATGCCCTTATCAACTATTCAGACTTAAAAGGAAGGAGGATTGTGTGTACACTTGAATAGGTAACACTCTTGTACTGTTGCTAAACAGTTGGGAGTTATGTCACGAGATCTAAGCTGCGATTGTCAATTGAACAATAAGCCTCTTCATTATCTCATGTAACTTCTGAGAATAGAAGTTGTTGAAACAGGAGCTGTAGATAGATTGTTTTGTTCGTACTATACAGAACGTTATAGCTTCTTTTAGTGATCTCCTTGGACCAGTCAGTGGCTAGTAACTAGACACACCCTGAGAGGAAACCTCCCCAGTCAGGACGAGACAAGGTGTTGTCGTCAGCGCTGCCTGGCCCTGGCTGTCCTCTCCCCTCACACCAGGAGAGCAGCAGCTAGTCGATGACGTGTCATAAGACTGCACATCCATGCATTTCCAAACACTCCCATTCTGCAACTGGGCTGGCAGGAAGATGTGACCAGTTGACTGATTCTCCTCATTTCCCTCGCTGCCTCTGAGCTTGGGGGATTCTGCTGACTCAGAGGAAATGAAGACACTGTATCTCTAGCTCTGTGCACATGCATGTGATTAGTATGATTCAATAGATTTTCTCCCTTTATTCAACGCTTATTGAGATGCAGTAATACATAGTGTATGTTTTGTACTGTAAGGCTGTGGTTCATCATGTGTTTGCTGCTACCGCAGGCTCAGTTGTTGGAAGTGTACAGGTTTCCATAGAACATTGTTGGATTTAGACCAGACATTCACTACTGTCACTACTGTGTTTCATACCGTATCTCAAAGGTCCAACGTTGAGTTAGTTAACCTTTACTTCTCATTACTTTTCCTTCTGTAATTGAGTAATTGCGAACAGCAGCAGATAGTGTCTTCATAAGCAATATGTGAAAACTCCTTATATTGCGTTAGCAATGGATAGAATAGAATCATGAATCAAAACATTGGTGGAATGATGGTTGTACTGTAGACACAGAAACACACTGGCTACTGCACTATAGGTCTAGAGGAGCACTGAGACAGAGATACACCTTTGTGATCTCTGACTGATTATAGATTGGGAGACTACAGTGTAATTGAAGTGCAGTTTGGGTGTAGTCCAAGGACAGCCTTATACTCCAGCCCTCCTCTCTCCTGCCCTTAACAGCACTCCCACTCAGGAAGTGACTGTTGGGTGTGTCACTGGCTGTCTCACACTCTCACTGCAGCCAGGTCCCTGATTCATCTCTCTCTCTCTCCATTTCTCTCTCTCTCTCCATTTCTCTCTCTCTCTCCATTTCTCTCTGCCAGTTATAGAGTTATTTAAAGGGAATGTTCAATCTAGATCTGTTTTTGTCGCAGACATCATGAGCCAGTGCAATTGAATGCTCACTCAATGCAGTAGGCTTCAAGTGAGTCATTTACAGTAAGTCATTCATAGTGCTGCTTGTGTCTGCTGCATTATTTATGTTGGCCTATTCCAAATGACTTCTGATGTCTTCCTCTACTCTCTGAAGTAGTGCCACTCCCAGGAAGAGAATGTTTTTACGTGTGTGTGTGTGTGTGTGTGTGTGTGTGTGTGTGTGTGTGTGTGTGTGTGTGTGTGTGTGTGTGTGCGTGTGTGTGCGTGTGAACACACTGTGAACCACGGTTGGCCTCATTGGCCTCGTTTTTACGTGTGTGTGTGTGTGTGTGTGTGTTTGTGTGTGCATGTGAACATACTGTGAACCGCGGTTGGCCTCATCTCACTGACCCAAAAATAGTTCTATTTTGGCTTCAGCCTCTAACAACAGCCATTTCCCAGCACAAAGGCATGATGTTGCAGTGGATAAACTCTCACTTGACTAACTACCTCTACATAGAACAGATCATGTGCCACGCTCTCAAACAGGGAAAAGAGGAATATCCACATTGCACACTCTGTTTGAATCCGCCCAAAGCTGACAATATTTGGCATCCTATATATATGCTACTATATACATACTGTAATGACTGGAGTACTTAGGCAGAGGACTCAAATGCACGTCTCGGAGACAAAAACTTAAAATCAATAGAATAGTCTTTACTATCAAAAAAGGTTCCTACCTATTGACAGGTAGGCAGTCAATAGGTAGGCAGATAATCCAGGAAGGGGGTAGGAAAAAAGCAAAGTCAGAAACACTATCAGAGATCAAAATAAAAAGGAATGCTCAACACAATGAAACATCGCTGGAACGCTTGACACAAGGTACAAACACAAACTGGTATAGAGACAGGGGAACACGCAGACTAAATACACAGGGAAGGGTGATGAGGAACATCAAACAAACTCATCTCTTTATCTATCTATTCTCCCAAGGCTAGCCTACAGTATATTCCCTGGGCAGAGGAGACAAGAGAGACTCTGACTGACTATTGTGATCACAGCCTCCCCTTCCTCCATGTCTGTCTTCTCCAGGGTATATTCTCAGTGACCAACCCCCATGCTGACATCTTCCTGGTGGCCAGAGTGGAGAAGGTTCTCCAGAACGGCATCACCCACTGTGCTGAGCCCTACATCAAGACCTCCGACGTCAACAAGGTCCTCCTCCACTGACTGCTCTGCTCTGTCTCACCTCACTGTTGTTAATAGACCACCCCTCACAGATAGACATGCCCAGATAGACACAAACATTGATACAACTTTCAGCTGGGTTGTTTTTGCATTGAAGATCTTGTGAAGTATTGCCCATGTTTCGGTCTGTTTTAGTCCATACTGTAGTTACTTGTGAAATGATGACATTGTTATAACTCATGAAACCCCTTGTTATTACCTGTGTATTACCTTATTATTGTTTTTAATATTTGGAAATGGTCTTACCGGTACTCTGCCTGTGTTTGTGTGTGTACTGTACGTGTGTTCCTCCAGACTGCCCAGAAGGTGTTGAAGGCTGCCAAGCAGATGTGCCAACGACTGGGCCAATATAAGATGCCCTTTGCCTGGGCCGCCAAGTAACTTATGATTACTCATATATCCATACATTAGATAGAATGTATCACGTCATGTTTACTTGCCTCAAGTCATGACGGTTTATTAGCATTTCAACTAGCTTGATATTTATATTTATTAATAATAATTTTTATTACGATGTACGTCTTCCTGAGTCATCACACAAAAACTGTATATACTGTATCCTCCTCACACGTCACACCAGTTTAAATATGAGCCTTTGTTTCTTCAGGCAGGTGTTTAAAGATGCCCAGGGCAGTCTGGACATGGACGGCAAGTTCTCTCCTCTTTACCGCCAGGACAGCAGTAAGATCTCCACTGATGACCTCATCAAGCTGCTGGCTGATATCAGGAAGTGAGTCGTCAGTAAGACATGTGACTGTGAACGGGCGGTTCAGTACATACACGTATTGTGACTGTATGACTGTTTAGACTTAAGTGTGCCGTACTCTCTCTGTCTGTGCAGTGTCTATTGTATATTCTGCATGCCTACTTATACTATAGTTATATGTAACATAATATATACAAGTACAGTATATACATATTTTATATAATATTATAATGTATAGAGTATTCAATGAGGGCTTCTCTGGGGAAACGATGTATGCTCTGAATAACTCTATCAAACCAGCTCCATGTAGTGGTAGAGTCTTACTAACATGCACTAGCTGCACTGTTCTAACTCTCACTGTCCCCCTGCAGGCCTGAGAAGAGCAAGCTGCAGACTATCCCTGGACAGCTGAATGTCACCATCGAGTGTGTGCCTCCAGACTTCTCAAGTGTGTGGTTTTCTTTAGCTACAGTATATAGTGTACTCCCCCCTTTACATGACCTTATTGAACCATCATTTGCATTGTAGGGCTGTGGGGGTTACTTTAGATTAAAGACAGTTACACAGCTGTTTGTCCAGTGCAGTTCTTATTGCGTTCACATTTCAGTTGTATTTAGCTATTTAACACTATGTTTCCCTAGTCTGCTGCTTGGTTAGGCAGAGTGATGCTGGTTGTGTTCCAGACTGTCTTCAAAGCAGTCAGGCTGTGTAGATCAGCAGGTTGATATATCATATTGGTGTGGTTTTAGAGATATTAAACATTTTTCCAGGTGCCGTGCTGATCTGGTGACGGCTATGAAGACGGCCTGGAATACAACAACTGTATTGAGTTAATACACTGTTTAGATTCATTTGTGGCTTATTAACGAACTAATGGTGTTGATGGTGTTAACAACCCCCCTCCTCCCCCCAGACACAGTCACCTCCTCTTACATCCCCGTCAAGCCCTTTGAGGAGGACTGTGAGAGGGTCTCTGTGGAGATGGAGGAGTTCCTCCCTGAGGAAGCCAAGTACAACTACCCCTTCACTGCCTACAAGAACCACCTCTACATCTACCCCCAGCAGCTCAAATACGACAACCAGAAGACCTTCGCCAAGGTGAGCTGGGGTGGGGTTGAGGAGGGGATTTGTCTGAAAATCAGTGTATGAAAAGCAGTAACATGGATTGCAGATTGCACATATTAGGCAGTTGGTTCAGTCGGAGTCAATATGTTTTGAGCACGGTCACTCATCGATGTTATCCTGGTTGAATTGTTTGACTGAAGTGTTTATTGTCTTCCAGGCTAGAAACATTTTAGTGTGTGTGCAGTTCAGAGACTCTGATGAAGACGGTGCGGCCTCTTTAAAGGTGAGTGTTTGGGTGTTCTATGTCAGGTTGCGTGTGATGGAATAAGAATGACTGACATCAGAGGGAGAGAGGACAAACTGTTCATAAATTCAAACTACTCAAAGTACAGCGGAGTGGCCAAGAAATAGAGGAAAGAAAAGAAGACTCACATAATCTGGTTATTACAGCTGGCAAGGGGAGATAATGAATGGTCGCCATCAGTCTCTCTCTCTCTCTCTCTCTCTCTCTCTCTCTCTCTCTCTCTCTCTCTCTCTCACACACATGTCAAATATTTGTGGGTGGAAACCTTCATCAAACGGAATTGTTTTTTTCCACCAGGGAAAAAAAAAATAGAAGACTTGGACTGGAAACTCTGAAACGTTTACACTGAGTGCACTCAAACAGGCTTCTACAGACACTGAGAGATTAGTACACACACACAGACGGGCTTTGAACAGTACCCTGTCTTTTCTCAGGCGGACAGAATAAAGTGTTTACAAACAGCTGGGTCTGGGCCAGCAGCAGCAGCACACCTCCCTGGAGATTTAATCAACACAGCGGAAAGCCAGACTTCCTTTACATAGCACTGGATCTGATGCAGGGGACTGATAACCACAGGTAGCTGGAACATAGAGTACAGGAGGCTTCTTCAGAAGGAATGGACTATAACAGAACGTTAATGTAGAAATATGTCCTGTAGATTTGAGTAGACAACAGTTAATCGTTCTTGCTCTATTCATGACATTTCTATCTGCATTGCAACATTCTGAACTGTATCCCTCTGAATCAGCCCCATCGCTAAGTTCTACCTGTGTTAGATCGTTCTGTTCTGTGCTGTACAAACAGGGATGCCTCTCCCCTAGACTCTACCGTAGGTAGGATCCAGAGGAGGCTGGTGGAGGTAGAAATGGGAGGACGAGCTCATGGTAATGCATGCATTATCCCAGTCAGTCAGCCTCTCTAGCCAGGGACAGGGTCCTCATTCCCACTGGGTAATCAGAACTCACATCAGACTTGCTTCCACATGTTGTAGCACTGGGAGCAAGGCTCTGAATGCAGCACAGTGACTGTTGTTTCCATAGTGGTACTGTTCACTGATTTAATCCTATGATCCTATGATCTTAAACAACAGATTCTCCTGGTGAGGCCTAGCTTCTCTTCTCATGAGCTCTGCTCTGTTGAGCCCTGCCCATTCCAGGGCCCCCTTCACTCTCATAGGCCCTAGCAGTTTTACAGAGTAGACTCTGTCCTCTCAGGGCAGCACTGATCATTAGGAATGACCAATGTGATTAACATCCTCATTATTTCACCCAACTGACCGCCGGACCAGACTTATCCCCCCTCCCCTCCTTGCTGTGGCCCGCTTCTGTCAGTGTCAATTACCCAGACCTGCTGGCGCTCCAGACAGGTTAACCCTCAGCACTAGGCCCCACTATGGGCTGTGGGCCCAGGGCTTGGCTAGGTCAGGTCCAGGTAGCCACATCACATGCATGGGCTTGGGCAGCTCGACTTGTCCTCTCACTCCTGGCCAGTAGGCTCTACAGGTTGACATTTGCCCTTTGCCCTGTGATACTGTATGTCTTTGGATTTGCTTGTGTTGCAAGATTATACATTTTTGCGTGAGATTTGTTTTGAGCTGTCAGTGATTGCACCCATCTTGTTTCTCACAAATGTCTAAAATCTGTGTGTGTGTGTGTGTGTGTGTGTGTGTGTGTGTGTGTGTGTGTGTGTGTGCGTGCGTGCGCATATGCGTAATGCGTATGCGTGTGTGTTTTCAGTGCATCTACGGAAAGCCAGGAGAGACACTTTTCACCACCAGCGCCTGTGCAGCCGTCCTTCACCATAACCAGAGCCCTGAGTTCTATGACGAGGTGAGTAAGACACACGTGATCCCCTCACAGATCTACACAAGTGTCTGGATATGGTGAAAGGGTTAGGGGATGTTTCTGGACAGGGGCTAAGTGTCCAAAGTCCCTCCCTTAGCGCTAATCTTGTGAAATAGTGCCAATCTTGTAAATGTAGCTCAGAGTGAGGCTCCTATTACAGACATCCAGAGCCCCCCACACGGGCGTCCACACAGTGAGCGGGCAGGAGAGAGGTCAGGTCAGGACACCATCACAGACACTGGCCTTTGATGGGAAAGGGAGCCATATGGTCCCTGTCATACGGATTAGCATGTTAATGTTAGAGCCCCTCCACCCCCCAAATCCCTCCCCAAGTCCCCTTTACACACATTACCGTACACACATACATGTTAGCGCACATACACACACACACACACACACACACACACACACACACACACACACACACACACACACACACACACACACACACACACACACACACACCAATCTTAGCCCCCCTTATTCTCTGATCTCTTAATTTGGAGTGAGTGTCTGGTTTTACCACCACATGCTTTGGCAGTGAGTTACTGTACCTTCTCAGGAAGAGACCAGATTCAACAAGCCTTAAAGGAGAGGTCAGCACTATCCATAGTGACACATCACCAAGTCATCCTTAATACTCCATAGTGTTTCTTTATTAGAGTGATGCTCTTCTAAGTCAATATGCCTGTGTCATTTCCTCTGACACATCAGCACTTGTTCAAGCATTCAGAAAATTCTAAGACTCTCTGTTGCTGCCCCCTTGTGGGTATAATAGGAGGTTTGCTTTGGCCGACTTGGCTGTGTGTTCTACCATGCTCTTCAGTCTTATCATAGATGTATTGCAGGTAGCCTGACAGAAGGAGGATTATGCTGTGACTTGCTTAAAAGGAGATTTAGAGACTGTTTGACACAGCTGTATGCAATGTCAATGCATGCAGATGTCTCGATGTCCATGTTGATCTTGTATGTATGCAGGTAAAGATAGAGCTGCCTGTCCATGTGCATGAGAAGCACCACATCCTCTTCACCTTTTACCACATCAGCTGTGAGTTCAGCAGCAAGGCCAACACCAAGAAGAGAGAGGGCGTCGAGTCTCTTGGTAAGACTAGAGGTGTGTAATTGTGGGTGTGTGTGTGGGTGTGTGTGTGTGTGTGTGTGTGTGTGACAGTACATAAACCTAACCTTAGATTCCCTCTGTATGGCAGTGGGCTACTCCTGGGCCCCCCTTCTGAATGATGGTAGGATGCAGTCTATAGAGCTCCAGCTGCCTGTGTCTGCCACCCTTCCTGCTGGCTACCTGTGTGACAAGAACCAGGATGCCAAGAAAGTAAGACACCTGGTATTAGGAGAGAGGTTCTCCACTGTGTGTACTGTAACCAGGGGAGGCTGGGGACCAGAGGACAGGTTCATTGTAATGCATGGAATGGAATGAGAAATGGTATCAAACATACATTATTTTTCCATTCCCTGTAATACAATGAGCCAGTCCTCCGATTTCTACGTCCATCAGCCTCCCTGACTATAACCTGCATTATAGTATCTAAGGTCACACAGCAACTACAGGACAGAAATGACATGTTTTTGGTTCTTGCTGTTTTTTTAAAAACACTCAAATCTACTAAACCACTAAAACACAACTAAACTGTTTATTTTGTATTTCTTACAGTGTGCACCAGATATAAAATGGGTGGAAAATTCCAAGCCACTATTTAAAGTGAGGACCCACGTAGCATCAACAATATACACTCAGGTATGTCTCTCATCCCTCTGCCTTCTCAAGCCCAGCCCGTACTCATCAGCATGGGACAAAGCTGAGGACTCAGCAGTCCCTACCAAAACAGTTTTGACTGCTGCTCTAAGGCCTTTGCCGTGGGTTCTTCTGGCAATACATTAATTACAAAGTCCTTCAAGGATGTTCAAAGTTGATGTTATGAGCTTACAGAACATATTAGGATTCTATATGTACGTGTAGGGTCTGTGTATTAAGCTGTGGCAGTGAAGGTAATGAGTTTGGCTGTGTGTGTTTCCCTCTGTAGGATCTGCACCTCCACAAGTTCTTCCAGCACTGTCAGTTGATGAGGTCGGCCTCCGAGGGCAACCCAGCAGAGCTCATCAAGTATCTGAAGGTGAGAGGGGGTCACTGATAGTGTCTGAGCTGCTGAGTCTCACATAGCCATTAAGTATTATATTAGTATTGGGTTTTTTTCTGACTGTCACATCTGTATTATTGTTGTCCTCAAGTCACCACATAATGATCTCTCTCTCTCTCTCTCTCTCTCTCTCTCTCTCACTCTCTCTCTCTCATTCTCTCTCTCTCTCTCTCTCTCTCTCTCTCTCATTCTCTCTCTCTCTCCCTCTCTCTCTCTCTCTCTCTCTCTCCCTCTCTCTCTCTCATTCTCTCTCTCATTCTCTCTCTCTCTCTCACTCTCTCTCTCTCATTCTCTCTCTCTCTCTCTCTCTCTCTCTCTCATTCTCTCTCTCTCTCTCCCTCTCTCTCTCTCTCTCTCTCTCTCCCTCTCTCTCTCTCATTCTCTCTCTCTTTCCCTCTCTCTCTCTCTCTCTCTCTCCCTCTCTCTCTCTCTCTCTCTTTCCCTCTCTCTCTCTCTCTCTCTCTCTCTCTCTAACTCTCTCTCTCTCATTCTCTCTCTCTCTCTCCCTCTCTCTAACTCTCTCTCTCCCTCTCTCTCTCTCTCTCTCTCTCTCTCTCTCTCTCTCTAACTCTCTCTCTCTCATTCTCTCTCTCATTCTCTCTCTCTCTCTCCCTCTCTCTCTCTCTCTCTCTCCCTCTCTCTCTCTCCCTCTCTCTCTCTCTCTCCCTCTCTCTCTCATTCTCTCTCTCATTCTCTCTCTCTCCCTCTCTCTCTCTCTCTCTCTCTCTCTCTCTCTCTCTAACTCTCTCTCTCTCATTCTCTCTCTCCCTCTCTCTCTCTCTCTCTCTCTCTCTCTCCCTCTCTCTCTCTCCCTCTCTCTCTCTCTCTCCCTCTCTCTCTCTCATTCTCTCTCTCTCTCTCCCTCTCTCTCCCTCTCTCTCTCTCTCTCCCTCTCTCTCTCTCATTCTCTCTCTCTCTCTCTCTCTCTCTCTCTCTCTCTCCCTCTCAGTGCCTACATGCCATGGAGACTCAGGTCATTGTTAAGTTCCTGCCCACCGTGCTGATGCAGCTGTTTCAGGTCCTCACCACAGCAACCAAAGAAGCCCATGAAATCGCTGTCAACTCTACCCGGTGAGTCTTGTAGACCGGCATAATTACAAGATGCTTTTTTAAATTCATGACCCAATTCAGTTACATTTATATTTACATTTAAGTCATTTAGCAGACAGTTTTATCCAAAGCCACTTAGTAAGTGAATTAACTATACTGTACATCAGTCACCGTAAGTAAAACCTTTGATAAGAACAAGTGCCATCAGCAGTCACAGTGCTGAAGAAAGGAAGAAAACTAGTTATGGTTTTTTCTTCTTTTTTCATTTTTTTTTCTACAAGCTGTCTGACCATAAGTTTAAAATGTTAGTAAAAAATGTTGTAATTCTTAGAAATGAATTGTATAAGAGCGTCTGCTAAATGACTTCAATGTAAAAATGTAATGTTGCTGTCGATAAGACTGAACAGAGAATCAGTAATGTCAATGATCTATGTCCTCAGGGTGATCATACATATCGTCTCTCGGTGCCATGAGGAGGGACTGGAACATTACCTGCGCTCTTTTCTCAAGGTATACTGTCACAAACGTGAGCTGTACTACACAGCATACAGCACTGTCTGTCAACAACATGGTTATAGTGTAGGCCATGCCCTTGCCTTAGCTTTGAATACATGTCTACTATGTCTTCAGTTGAAAGTAACTAAGTGTTATGGAATTTTTGTAAATGTGTTGAATTTGGAGAATATATTATGTATACGAAGCAATGATTGTGAGTTGATGTGTTTTGTCCACAGTACGTGTTTGTGACCAACAATGTTGTGTCTGGGAACTCTGTAACAACTCATGAAGTCCTGGCCACCGCAGTCACGGCCATTCTCAAACAGACAGCTGACTTCAACACCAGCAATAAGCTGCTCAAGGTGTGTGTGTCTGTGTGTCTATGTCTCTCTCTCTCTCTCTCTCTCTCTCTCTCTCACACTCTGTCTTATCTTATGAACATTTGCCATCCTGTTATCATTATGGTATGATCATTAATTTGTCCTATTTGAAAAGTAGTTCAAAGTGGATGAGGTTATTGTTGTGCTCAATTCAAAGGAGTTCAGTCATGTACTGCAGGTGCATGGAGCCTATTGTCCTGCAATTCCCATACTCAACAGTAGATGTCAGTAAAGCACATACTGTATAACCATAAAGTGACAGTCTGTTTTTTACAAAGACAGAGTGGATTCCAAGCATTTTCAGTGAAACAAGCTAAGCTCAGTCTCACCGCAGCTTTTGAAAACAGTTAGGCCTACTTGTATGCAGTTTTCAGTTGTTATATACGTTTATAGGTTACTCTAGAGGTAAAGCTCACAAATGCTTCAATGATGTATTCTTGTCTTTTGAGTAATTCCTCTTTTTCAGTATTCCTGGTTTTTCTTTGAAACCATGGCCAAGTCGATGGCACAGTACCTGCAAGAGGGCAACAGGATTAAGGTTTGTATTTCTGTCCTGATGCAGGTTCTTATCTTCCCTCCTCATGTATGTTAAAGAGTATCCACTATCACACACAAAGGGCTAGGGAGTGAAAGGGAGATACAATGTAGAGAGTGCTTTGACTTGCAAATACTTATTTGAACCTTTGCACCCAGGGTGTTTCAGACTCTCTCTGACAAGAATATTTAGCAATGAACAGTTCCTCATTCTTCCCTGCATGTTTGTCTTTGTCACACATTTTTAACTCACACACACACACACACACACACACACACACACACACACACACACACACACACACACACACACACACTCAAACAAACACACACCTTAATATCTCTAAGACATGCTCAGGTTGCCAAATTAGTTCAGTTTGTCATGTTACTTAATGTAATTTCATTTGCATTGCTTTCTCCAGCACAATTTCCCTGCATTGTTGCATTATAATTCTTATGGAACTGAGTTGTGTGTCAGATGCCGCGTGCCCAGAGGTTCCCAGACAGCTTCCACCAGGCGCTGCAGTCCCTGCTGTTGTCTATCATGCCCCACATCACCATCCGCCACGTGGAGATTCCTGAGGAGGCCCGTTGCATCAACCTTAGCCTGGCCGGCTTCATCAAGGTTAGGCCATAATGCTCTACATATTTCTAGATGCTGATGCCTGTGAAAAGCTCTTAACAAATCAGATGTATCATTATTACATAGAAAGAGAATAAGCATCGGATAGGAAGGCCTACACTAAACAACTAAACATACTGTCAACACTTTTTATCACCTGTAACTCCCCATAGATTATATAGATAATATAAACAAAGAACTGACAAGAAGAAGCATCTGATGCGAGAACAGTTAATGCAGAAATACTGTTTATGGGTTTATTTAGAACAAGGATCCATTCTTGGTCCGGCCCTTTTTACTATTTACAATATTGGGCTATCTGTAAATTATTGTAACTTGCACTTGTATGCCGATGACACTGTTGTACAGTATATACTATTGCCCCCATGATTGACCAGGAATTTTTCTTATTTTTTTTCTTATTTTTAATGATATTCCAAAGTGTTGATTATGGCAAGCCTAAGGTTTTGGCTATGCTTCAGTTTCTTTCTGTTTTTTTAGCTTAATAATGGCTTCCTTGACTTTCATTGATACCTCTTTGGTCCTCATGTTGACAGACACCAATAGCAAACTCCAAATGCAAAGCCTGGAATCAGTACGAGACATTGACAGCTCCTCTTGCAGTGTGCCTGCACACATGATGCATGTTGATTGAGGACCTCTTTGGGGAAGGATGTGATTGTTTCCCTTGAAATAACAAATGACAAATGACATGGTGCACCTGCAAAAGAGGCATTGGTCTTAGAGTGTTTAGCCTGTATAAATGAAGGTTGCATAACAATTTTGGGTTTATTTGAGTTTACTGGGGGGGACGCTACCCTGGAGAACCAATGACTTGAGTATTTCTGCTTTTTTTTCTTATCAGATGCTTTTTTTTGCACTTCCTTGGTTATGCTATGACAACATATTATTTGTTGTGAGTCATGAGTGTTTAGAAGTGGTTGTTGTTGTTGTTGTTGTTGTGGTTGTTGTTTAGTTGGTTAGTGTGTATGTCCTGTAAGTACCCTAATCTCTCTTCTTTTCAACAGAGATGCCTCACATTCATGAACAGAGGCTTTGCCTTCAGCCTGGTCAACGACTACATGTGTGGCTTCAGCCTCAAAGACCCAAAGGTACAATAACCACAACACACTGACAACCTATCAGGTACTATCATGAGAGGTCTGAGTCCCTGCTTCAAGCCAAAGGTGATTGATAAGAAATCTTAGCACTAACCAGAATACACTGACAACCTAGCAAGTAAGCATGACTGATGGTCTGCCCTGGGAAAAGAGAGTCAGAGTTATTGTTTTCCATTATTTATTCACTCAGAAACAATGCTTTGATTTAGTTTCAGCCCATCACCATGTAATTAATCTACAGTTGCAGCTACAATACCCGCTGCAAGCAAAAAGTAATTCATTAGGAATGTGAGCTGTGATGCATACCCCATATTATATAGCCCAATATTATATAGCCCAATATTATATAGCCCAATGTTATATAGCCCAATATTTCAGCCGAGAGCCTCTGAGAGCAGGTAAAACATAAGCCTGCAAAAGCCTTGTTTGAAACAGGCCTACACCGAAGCATTTCAACTTAAACCTTCATTGTCATATGTACTGAGATAGAGGCGAGTGTATTACAGTACAGTTAAATTCTTACTTGCAAGCTCTCCTCGAAAACACAATAGAACACAATTGTAGTTCAACATGCAATACAAAAGTAAAACAATATTACACAATACCCAATAATACAGCAATAACTAGATAATATTTGTGATTTATAATATAAACAACAATACATTCATTTGATCATCAAATAATCAGTAAACAGTACACACTGTATCATGAATACAGTATATTGTACACTGTATTCCAGTTGTTTGATGATTATTGAGTGAGTGTTTTGTTGTAATCTAACAAGCTTAATTATTTTGCGTGATGTTCACCCTGCTCTTATCTACCCCAGGCACAGTACAATCATGTTTCCTCATATAGGCTAGGCTGCTCAACACAATCTTATCTGCTGCAAACAGTATATTTGACTAACAAATGACACCAACACCCACCCCGTGTATTATGTATATATATACTGTGTATTATGTATATGTACTGTGTATTAGGTATATGTACTGTGTATTAGGTATATGTACTGTGTATTATGTATATGGACTGTGTATTATGTATATGGACTGTGTATTATGTATATGTACTGTGTATTAGGTATATGTACTGTGTATTATATATAGTATATATACTGTATGCTGTATGTTCACACCTTATAAGTTGGCACTTCAAGTTAAAGCTGCAATCCACAATTCGTTTTTCAGTCAAATAATGGCCTACCACTTAGATTTGGTACAGCCTAAAGTTAAGAGATGGGGCTGGGGAAATGTGACCGCTCTCAAATTCATCAGGGCTCTGAACGCAAAGACTAACAGTCCATTTAAATGGTTGTTTTAAACATATTTCATAGAGATATATTGTAAAAAACAATAATAATGTATTATTAAATGTATATTGGATGTGTGTATATATATTACAACCTTAAATGTTGGGTTATGACCAGGTAAGACATTTGTACGGAGCATATTAGGCGTTCATTAGTCCTATTCTTCTAGAATCAATGGGTATATACAGCATTATGAATAAAAATGACCATAAAACAGATGCACAAATCCCAAAGTGTACCTTTAAGTGTTATCAAATGTTCTGCTAATTGAGTGTTTGTCTGCTACAGGTGTTGACAGAGATGAAGTATGACTTTCTCATGACAGTGTGCAACCATGAGCACTACATCCCCCTCAACTTGCCCATGGCTTTTGGCCGCACTAAGCTGCAGAGAGTTCAGGGTAAGCTGCTTTCCCTAACCCTAACCCTATGACCCTATGACCCTATGACCCTATCTATTGTCCCTGTGTATGCTCCCTGCCACACACAACCAGCTCTCACATCACCCTCCTCTCTCACCCATGATTTCCCCCATTAACCTGCCTGATTGGTTCGGCCGATGTCACATACTCAAAAAGTCTATTACAGAACAGTTCATGTGGAGTCGAACAGAGGGGTGCTCTAAAATGAATGATGTTTGCCCCACACTAGTACTTCAACCACAGTGTGTTCTGGTAATACTGCATGGTTGGTTCATTTTTAATTTTCCCCCTCCTCTGTTTTTATTTTTGCTTGTGGTTGTCAGATTTGATTTCGTACGCAACGGAGCTTTTTACCACCGTAGGTAGGTAATATCAACGCCACGTTTGCTACCTGCACTGTGTGGACATAACCACTAACCCCGTTCTGCTAGCTTCACTCCCCAGGACACTCATTGGCCCTGTTCAGAAACTATCCCTAGCCCCCTACACCATAGACACTGAGAGATCTGAAAGGATTGCATGGATAAAAGCAAGATGACTGTATCTCTTTGCTAGGTGGAATTTTTGTCTTCTTCCTAATACCCTTTCAAGGAATGTACAGTAATGAGACTATTATTTGTTGTATCTTATAACTGTACATTCCTTGATACCTATCCAATCCAATGTGTCTAGGCCCTAGGGACAAGGGGTTATTTTGGTCGCTTCATGACTGCTAACACGTCTTCCTTCATTGTCTGTCTGGGCCTATGCTTTGTAGTGCAGTGGTGCTTGGCTTGTTTCTGGCTTGAAACACAGAAATGAATATTCTTTGTAATGTTTGATTATTGAAGACTTGAAAGGCGTGAGGAATGTCTTTCATGTGGTCACGTGTGGGATTGCTGCATTCTCCCGTTCCCTCTGTCCTTCCTATGTTCTGATCTTGTTAGTCCTGTCTGTAGAATACCTAGAGAGCTTTGAGAGTGATTCAGAGAACAACCTGTGAGGGCCTTGAACAAAATGAAACACTCACACATTCTACTGTAGTGAATTGATAGGCCTAAAGGTACTGTACACTTCTAAATTGATGACAAATGCTACTTTTATTTTTAATTTTCAACCGATTAGGTGTTCCTGATCTCACAGGTTTTTCTCAGATTTTCCCTCTTTTGGAGAATTGGTGTTGTATGCATCAAATAAAAAATACTGGATTGAAAATGAAAGTGTTTTGTTGTGGTGTCCTCTTCTGAATATGGAATTGTAAGACACTTCATTTCATGAGTGTGATCAAAGTACACCATGTCACTTGAATGCTACCATTTAGTGCTACCCTATATGAAGAGTTTGGTTGAAATCATAGATGCACCCTGATACAGCATCTGCATCACCTAGGTTGCCAGCTGTATGTACAGTGAGCACCATACCAAAGACATAGAATAAGCAGATTTCCCATGTCCCATTGGTGTATTACACAGAGACAGAACATGCATGGTCATTAGTAGCACAGTAAACTGCATGAGAGGCCCAATCCTGTGACCTTACCTCTCACGTGAACCATGACCTTTATGTTGACCCCTGCTCTGCTGTCCAATCCCAGACCAGAGCCTGGAGTTCAGCCTGACGGAGGACTACTGCAGGAACCACTTCTTGGTGGGCCTGCTGCTGAGGGAGGTGGCCGAGGGGCTGCAGGGATGTCCTGAGGTCAGACAGCTGGCCGTGGCCGTGCTTAAGAACCTCCTCATCAAACACGCCATGGATGACCGGTACACTGCATACAAGGTGGGTGGGTGGGTGGGGGGGAGAGAGAGGGAGCAGGGGAGGGGGGGGGGAGAGGGAGGGGGGGGTGGGAAGAGAGAGAGAGAGACGGAGTAGGGAAGAGAGAGAAAGAGCTTATGAGTTTATTAATAAAGGAAATAAATAGGCTGGTGAGATGAGGAATCTAAGGAAGCCTTTAAATGCATGTCTGGTGTATTCTAGGATATCTTTGTTGTCTGAGCAGCACTACATACTGTATTGGTGTTCTGTAACATGGCAGTGCTTTTGTCGGCAAAATACTTTTTATTTCTTTGGGTGAATGAATAACTACAGTAAGTAAAGGTATGTCCGTCTCCCAAGATGTTATGTAAACAAAACGTCTTATAAATGCAAATATTTGTAACATAGAAAGAAACATGAAACATAATATCTTTGTTGTATAGTAGTATACTATTGTCACCTCTTCACAGCTCTCATTGTCGTCACTATTTGCATGAACAGTTGTGTATTTACATGGATACAGGATCTGTGTAATCCCCCACTGTAAATACACAGATCATGTATCCATGTGAATACACAACTGTTCATGCAAATAGTGACGACAATGAGAGCTGTGAAGAGGTGGCAATAGTATTATGTTTCAGGTGAAGGTGTTGATAGCCCTATGGAGTTGTTGAATTGATGAATTTGTCACTTAGTACCAGCACCTAGAATACCGGTTCTGAAAAATATGAGCCCAAGTGTCAGCAGCTCTTTAAATCCACCTCAAGCACTGGCTGTTAACTTTGTTTTACTGTTGTTGAGAAACACTGTTATTGCTACATTACTGCTACATTAATACTGATGTTACTTGAATGTTGTTTTCAGAACCAGCAGGCCCGGATCTGTCTGTTGTACCTTCCACTGCTGGAGCTGCTGTACCAGAACCTGAAGCAGCTGTCTATCCAGCACCACACCTCCAGCCCTGGGCTGGGCTTCACCGTGAGTCACCCTCTACTCCTGAGGTCCTGCCTTAGTGTATCCACAACCATCTGCTCATCATAGTACCCTGGATCATTTAGCTGCACTTCTAGCCTCCTAGGTACTCTCTGAACTAGTAATAATAGATTAGTGATTTTAATCTTGACTAGTTGTCTCAAACCTCAGATAAAATCAAACACTTGTGTGATGGCTTACAACTATCACAGCTAATCTAAAAAAAATCAGCTCCACGCTTCATTACAAAAATACATTTTAAACATTTTAGCGAGCAAGGTTTTTTACATGATCTTTATTGGTTGAATCTTTCTCTTATCAGCTGCATTAATTAAGAAAACTAAAATGGTGGTTTGGCTGACCCTGGTCAACTGCGCCCCCATCTCCTAGTCCCCAGTTGTCTCGATGGGAGATCAGTCTACTACTAGCGAATCTTTGTTTTCATTTCAGCAGTTTTCTACTTGTGATGTACTAGATGCCCTGCTTAAAATGGACATAAAAAGATCCATTAGGGCTGATGTGCTTGATCCAGGCCTATTGCAGCTTTCGGACCCTCTCATTGACACATATTTTGACTCTGACTGTTACCTCAGGTGCTATCCCCAAGGTTGGGAAGGCAGCCCATGTGCTCCCTCTCCATAAAGGTGGTGACCCCCCTGACCTAGATAACTACTGCCCAATATCCAAGCTATCTTGCTTTTCCAAAGTATTTGAAAGTCACTGGTCAACTCCCAGCTAATAACCTTTTTATCTTCCCATTCTATTCTAAATGTGCACCAATCTGGCTTTAGACCTGGTCATAGCACAGTCTCAGCTGCTACACTTGTCTTAGATGATGTGATAAATTGCCTAGATCAGAAAAAAAAAATGTGCTGCCTTATTTATAGGTTTTCTGGACATAACAATGGGTGTTCCACAAGGATCAATTCTTGGTCCAGTTCTTTTTCTATTTACCTTTCTATTTACCTTATCTATATGCCAATGACACTGTTGTTTATGCTATTGCCCCTACGATTAACTAGGCTCTTTCTAAGCTACAGTCAGCATTCGCGGTCCTGCAGAGAGTATTTGTTGGGCTGAGGTTGGTGCTTCGTGCTGGAAAAACTAAATATATGTTATTTACCAAATCATAGAAAAATGTATCTGATTTATGTACTTTAGGTGGTGCCACCATTCTGTCCCTGCTTATAAATACCTAGGCATATGGTTTGACAAATACTTGATGTTCAGAAAACATAGAGAGGAGCTTGTTAAAAAG
Organism: Argentina silus; assembly: GCF_951799395.1. Taxonomy (NCBI): domain Eukaryota; kingdom Metazoa; phylum Chordata; class Actinopteri; order Argentiniformes; family Argentinidae; genus Argentina; species Argentina silus. Next base: position 15,323,215 of record NC_139655.1, read on the forward strand.
CAAAGATTTAAGGTGGGCTTCTTTTATAGGAATAGATCTTGCCTTTCCCTGAACAGCAGACAGCGGATTGTGCAGTCAACCTTCATGCCAGTGCTTGATTATGGTGATAGTCATCTACCGAAATGCAACAGCCACTACTCTTAAACCTTTAAATGCTATCTACCATAGTGCCATCATTGCATACTTTATCCAAAAGTTGGCTGGACTTCGTTAAAGTCCTGTAGATGTCTTCATTACTCCCTTTTTGTGTATATAGCCTTACTGCATAAACTCCCAGGTTACCTAACCTCATTACTGAAATTCAAAAACATCAATTACCCAACTCGTTCTCAGAGTTGGTTAACTCTTGAGTAAATCCGCTTTTAGTTGTGGTGCACCTCACTGCTGGAACAATCTGCAGAGAACATTTCAATTGGTTGCTCTGGTGCCGCTAGGGCAGTTTAAAGTTTTGATTAAGGACCTCTTTAAATGTGTTTGTTTTTCTTGATTGTGTTTTATTATGTTGTCATTTTGTATGTGTATTATGTGTTATTGTAAACTGTGTTTATGCAGGGCTCCCTTGTAAAAAAAGAACTTGGTCTCAATGTGACTAAATAAAGGTTAAATAAAAGTCACTAACACCCAATCTTGTGCCCCCTAAGATTGTGTAAAACCATTATTTCGGTGAGGCTTATATTGGCTGTTGGGTGTGGGGGATGTTAAGAATAAAAACTTATTATAATATAACAAGTTATTGAATGCTAATTGTTAAATGTTAACCATCCATAGCTCTCGCCATAGCTGAGTTTCAGCTTTAGCCAATTTGTTGTTGTTTAGCCAAATTGCCTCAGAAGCACAGTAGTGTTGAATACAGAAACTCTGTGATACTTGTTTTAACTGCACCCCATTGATAATGTGCATTTCCAGAGTTCCAGAGATGACCTGATGTCAGCTGGCTCCATAGACAGCCGCAGGATCAGCACTGCTATCGATAGAGACCATGGTGAGTGTGGCTTCTGTTAGAAATCACCATGATCATCAACAGACTGCACTGTGTACCTACCAATTATTTTTGTATTTAACCTTTATTTATCCAGATACCAATACTAATATAGCCAACAGTAGACAAGGTTGAAATAAAGGAACATTTGAACCCTTGCAAAAAATAACCATATACTGTACTGATGATCTCAGATTTTGAATCTAAATATCAGTTAACTATAATATCCAGACATCTAAACTTTAACTAAAATACATAGTACAGTACGTCTTGTCTACTTATGGTCTGTATACAACATCAAAACTCTGGATGATTCATATTAACTGTACAACTAAAAATATGTCACCACCAAAACCTACCAAAATGGAAATATACACTCACCGGCCACTTTATTATGTACACCTTGCTAGTACTGGGTTGGACCCCCTTTTGTAGCCCATCTGCTTCAAGGTTCGACGTGTTGTGCGTTCAGAGATGGTCTTCTGCATACCTTCATTGTAACGAGTGGTTATTTGAGTTACTGTTGCCTTTCTATCATCTCCAACCAGTCTGGCCATTCTCCTCTGACCTCTGTCATCAACAAGGCATTTTCGCCCAGAGAACTGCCGCTCACTGGATATTTTCTCTTTTTCGGACCATTCTCTGTAAACCCTAGAGATGATTGTGCGTGAAAATCCCAGCAGTTTCTGAAATACTCAGACCAGCCCCTCTGGCACCAACAACCATGCCACATTCAAAGTCACTTAAATCACCTTTCTTCCCCATTCTGATGCTCGGTTTGAACTTCAGCAGGTTGTCTTGACCATGTCTACATGCCTAAATGCATTGAGTTGCTGCCATGTGATTGGCTGATTAGATATTTACGTTACCGAGCAGTTGAACAGGTGTACCTAATAAAGTGGCCGGTGAGTGTATGGTTCTTAGTTGCAAGGGTTCATTTATGACCCCTCAAAATATCCTATAATTGGACTAATATAATCAATAATCAGTTTAATTTCAAGCTTTGCCCTTGACTGACTGTGCATGACCTATCTTGCCCCCCTCTATTAGATACATCCATAAAACACAAACATTGGCTCATTAGATCATTTAAAAGAAGCCAAAGACAGATGAATGCTGAGAAGGCTTGTTAAACATGTTTCTCCCCAGGTCTGGTACCTCAGAACGGCCATGTGGTGAGAAGAGAGGACTCCAGAATCTCCCTGTATATCGACCCGTGCATGCCAGACAACACTGAGGTGAGAGACAAACCTCACATCAACTCAGCTACACAATGTACAACGTCCGGTGTCTGAAAGCAGCCCAAAATAACACATTCTACATGCTGTACAGCTCATCAGATGTTTCACTTTTAAACATCTGGTTTCTGAACACAGTCTGCCCTCTGTATTGCTGGACAACATCGCTGCAGCACAGTGTGAAACGTCTGGTATCTATCCCGATAACACACTCAGCCTAAACGCAGGCCAGCATAACACACAATGCAGCTCATTCTCTTCGAAGTAAAATCAATGGAAAGGGGCTTCGTTCAACACTCATCATAGGCAGTTAAATTGACAAAAGCTGAATACACACCAAAAACACCTACTCACTCCTCTTTCTCCCTGCAGCATAAACAGTCTTTTATTATCTGTAAGTCCTTCTCTGTACAGATGCTTTGTATCTTTTCCTATCCCTTGTGATACGCAGCCAAATACTATGTTGGTAATGGAACCACCATTGAACCATCCGTTCAGTTGAAATGATTAAATCTCATGATTCTGAATTATATTTATGATTAAAAAGTTTGTTCCTCTCAGCTGCACAGACGAGGTTCTACCATGAGCAGTAGTCCTCTGCCTCCCATTGGTCGACTGGGTCACTACGAGATTAAGGGATTGCTGCTGTGTTTCCTGCACATCATCAGGACTGTGTCAGAAGGTCAGTCAGGAATACACACACATACACACACACATACATACACACACACTCACACACACATACACACACACACACACACACACACACAGACACAGACACACTATTTTACATCTCTGTTCAGCACACCAGACATGTACCCCTCTCTTCTCACACGCTCTGGGTAGATTTTCCTTTGCACAGATCTAGGATCAGCCTGTTGAAGAAAAAAAATGTCAACACCAATTAGATAAGTGTCTAAAGGCAACTTCATCCTAATCATTTCCCACTGTTTAGATCACTAGGGAAAATGGCTTGATTATGTAGGAATGGATATACAGTATATCAAATGTTAGGGTTATTTTACCTGTGTTGAACTCAGTAGCTTCACCAGTATAATTCCTCTAATTTTAGCATACAAGCATTGTTTAATGTTGGTTCCTGAGTGGTTGTTGGTGTATGGCCTGTAATAGCTAGCCTGGTAGATTGTGTCTCACTGGCCTTCTCCTTTCCTGCCCTGTGTCTGAAGACAACCTGCTGGCCTACTGGAACAAAGTCAACCCTCAGGACATCATGAACTTCCTCAGTCTGCTGGAGTGAGTCACTAAAGCTCTATGGATGCAGGGTCACTGCCTTGTGTTAATGAACCGCAATTATACATACATGGGATCATGTATAGTCAAGCATTCAACTATACCAGTGATATCAGGCCTGGCTTGCCTCAAAAATAAAATATGTTGTGTAATGCTCTGCTGGGTGTTAGTAGCCTGTCAAAAACTAAATGGTTTGAAACTCATTTCACAAGAGAATCTTCTGAACTTGCTCTCTCTCTGTCCTGTGGAACTCTTAATGTCAATTAGTCTGCTGTATCAATTTATCAGTCAACTGAACAATGCTTGAGAATAGGTATTTGGAAAGGAAATGCTTGAACTGAGCTAACCCATCTCATTAATGTTAAACCTCTTTGTGTCTGTCAGGGCATGTCTGGTGCAGTTCCGCTACGTTGGAAAGAGAAATATTGGCAGGTACTGTATGACGGTGTTGCGATGAGTTGACAGCACTCATAGGGATTAGAGCATGGACACCTGATACAAGCATTACACAGAACCATAAGTATGTAGTTAAGCCAACACTGTTTAAGTGACATTTTGGAATTGTCATGGAATGTTCACTGCCAACATGGTAGCTTGTATCCTACCTACCAGGTAGTGATCTACATGGATATAAAACCTGTCCTGCAGTGTAGTCTGTCTAAACGTAAAACAAATGTAAACTGGCACGAGGCAGACCCCACCCTTCCCACTAGGGACTCACCAGCCCCGCAGGGATAAGTGGCCAGACTCTCAGCAACCTTCTGTGGGTTGGGGCCAGCTCATGCGGGTAGCTTCCGTTCTTCATTCAGTGTTGTTTGTTTTTCCTTTTTTTGTTAGTTTTTGTCCCAGTGGTTTGTTTAAAAGACGTTCACACAGAGACCATTCTGTTTTCCTACTCTTCTCCTATCGCCCCCTCCCACTTCTTGGGTCGCCATACTTCCATGTACTACCTCACTCCTTAACACAATTAAAAATCTCACTCAAACAGAGTTGGCTGAACTCTACATATCTATGGTTCTGCGTAATTACATTCTCACTAAATACTCATTAAAATGTTATTGTGGAACAAACAAACATGTAACATTTTGTGTGAGGATGGAGGATATTTGCCGAATCTTTTCTGCGCCTCTGTGACTATTGTCTGTATTGTGTAATACAATATAATATAATATGCCTCCCTACCCATCTTTATGACATGTGTTTTATGTGTCTTTCTGACTGTTTGTAGGAGTCAGGAGGTGTGGGTGTCCAAGCTGTTCACCTCAGACAGGAAGTCCCAGACCATGCCTGTGATGCGCTGCCGAGCCGGGCTCATGCAGAACAGGATGCAGCAGTTCAGCACCATGGATACCTCTCTAACCCTCAATATAGGTACACACTGTTACGTCTTTCTCCTTTCAGGGCCTCATGTACACATTTCTTTTATTTTTTTTATTTTTTTATCAGTTTTGTTTTCTAAGAAGGCACGGTGTGCTGACATGTACATGTGTTCCATTCCTTAAGTGTACAATACAGGTGTGTTCAAACTCTTTCTGTCCTCCTTCCTCTCTCACTCTCTCTCTTTCTCACTATTTTCTCTCTCTCCCTGTCCCTCCCTCTCTCTATCTACCCCCCCACCCCCACCCCCCACCCCACCCGTGGTCCAGGGGCCGGGCCGTCAGAAGCTGAGGTCCACCACCAGGCACTGCTTGAGGGCAGCATCTCCACCGAGGCCTGCCTGAGTGTCCTGGATGTCCTCTCTCTCTTCACACAGAGCTTTAAGGTGGGTCCAGCCCACACTCCACGAACTGCATTGACTTCACATTCATAGGACATAGCCATGGAAAATTATGATTCAAATGTAGTTTTATATGGAACACATTTCTTGAAATCTACATTCACGTGTTATATGATTGACCAGGTGTTTGGTTGTTTGTTTTGTCTTCAGACCCAGCTGCTGGACTGCGATGGTCACAACCCCCTGATGAAGAAAGTGTTTGACGTCTATCTGACCTTCCTGAAGGTCGCCCAATCAGAGGCTGCTCTCAAACACGTCTTCGCCACCCTCAGGGCTTTCATCAACAAGGTACCAACAAAAACATACAACACAATACAAGGACAAGTTTAGCTGTACAACAGTAGACATGTGCAGTATAGAATTACATACTATATTGTAGCTGGACACTGTATATACAAAAAATTCTTAAATGTTGTATATTGCTCTTGTTGTTACATTGAAGAATTAGTAAAAGTGAGAGAAGAGGATAAGAGGATAAGGACTGAACGGGATAAGAATAAAGAACATACATTTATTCCCCAGTAAACTTAAAGTGGACTCTACACATGACCAGTGGTCACATGACCAACGAACACAAGTTAACATTACGTTATATCTGACTCCAAAATATATTTTATGATTAATAATGATTTAATAATGATTTGCTCATCCCTGTGTGACAGACACTTGATCATACCGGATCCTAGTGTTACAGTAAAAATCCCAATATCCTATGACCATGTATAAGTTAAAATAAATTGTGAGGAGTTTACACATGGTATGATACCTGATGTTGATGGCTCAGTCTCCGTGTTGTTAACTATGCACATGAACATTAGACATTAATGTGAACTATATGGTAACCTGGTTACGATTATGTTGTGCTGTTTTAACAGAATCTTTATCTAGCGCACAACATCACATTGAGGCACATAGGAAGAATGAGAATATAATAGAGTATAAACAAATTAACCAATTTAATAGTTTCAAAGAAACATACAAGATACAGTGCCTTCGGAAAATATTCAGACCCCTCCACTTTTTCCACATTTTGTTGTGTTATAGACTCAATTTAAAATGGATTGAATTAAAAGTATTTGCATAGAAATGAATTACAAACTATGTAAATCAGAGACCCTATAAAAACTATTTTAATTGAATCCATTAAAATGTGGAAAAAGTGAAGGGGTCTGAATACTTTCCGAAGGCACTGTAAACAAACTGTTGTAAACAAATGGAAGTTTCACCATAAGTGTAACGCTATGTGTGTCAAGGACACACAGGAGAACGGTGCCCATTACAGGCCGAACCCAAAACACTAAACATGTAATGCTGTATAGGAATTTACAATCAACAGACGAGGACATGCTCCAGACATCCACCAGACATGCTCATTCAACTGTAAATAGGTTTTCCGGGCTGAGAGAGGGGGGCATTGATCACCATTCACAATGGAAGATCAAAAGATTACTGTCTTTGTATCAGATACATGTAAATAGTAAGACAGCACATGACTGTCTCCATCAGCTTAATACTGCAGAATATGATATAGTTGGCAGAGGTTTAGAGCCAAGCCACTGGTGTGACGATAGTGAGTCGTTCACCTCATCAATACAACCACCAGGAGGCATCGTTCAGCATGATGGATATGTTTACAGTGTGTTATAGTGTGTTTACAAACATTGCCGCCTGATTAATTATGTGAAGAGTAGCTCATGAGTTGTTGTTTCAATTTGGATATAATGTTTCTCAGTTGATTCCGCGCATTTCAGCAGTAGGCTATATGGACACACTCACAAAGCAAAGAGCGCAGTTCGTCTTATTAAGTTTCTGCGCTGCCACTGAACGTATTTCACATGATTGACATGAGAACTTTCATGAATCAATCAAAATGTTTACATGCCATGTGCAATAACAAGAATAAAACAAATAAACAGCTCTGATAACAAGAGTGTTGCATATATTTGTCAGTATGTCCATCTGAACTGCTCACCCTCGCATTTTGGCCATTTGTCCCAATTCCGACAATGACAATTCCCAATTCCGAGTCTGATATTTTTGGTGACAAATAGGACACTATTGAGAGGCCGTCTTGGTAAAAATGACGACCATTATTGACAACTAATTTGACATCTTCAATAGTGTCCTATTTGTCACTAAAAATATCAGACTTTGCCTCTCTCGCCAGAGAGGATGGAGAGAGCGCACAGCGGATGGTTAGAGCCACCGAAAATCCGGTGTGAGATGTGTTTTTGTAATTGTTTATTGTTTATTGATTATTGTTGATTATTGTTTATTGATTATTGTTTATTATTCCCAAGCCAGCCAGGAGTTGAACGTTTAATCTTAGGATATACTGATGGGGGAGGGTAATCTTTTTCTTGATGGTTTCCAATTAACAAACAAAGGCATGACAATTTATCTAGCACACTCTCCCCCTTTAAACGATCCCTCAAAAACCGCTATACTAAATAAACTTGTGGTGGCTTTCGGCACTTCACAACACGTACACGGTACGCCGGCGGCTTTGAAGTGCAGCGACTTGCAGCTGTGGTGTGCAGGGATTAAACCCCTGCCAACTGTATCATTGATGTTGTGACTGAAACCTGTACAACTGTATATTGACCAAAGGCCATTGTTTTGTCATCAGTTCCCAGCAGTGTTGTTTAAGGGCCGTGTGACGCTGTGTGCTGCTCTGTGCTACGAGGTGCTGAAGTGCTGCGTGTCCAAGCTGGGCTCTCTGCGCGCAGAGGCTTCGGCCCTGCTCTACCTGCTCATGAGGAACAACTATGAGTACACCAAGAGGAAGACCTTCCTACGCACTCACCTGCAGGTCAGACATTGCACTGCATTGTCCTGCAGCACGCCTGACTATATTTGACAACACTGGGACTGGGGGATTAGTACCATAGTCAACTGTACAATGCTGATGAATGGATGGACGGACGGATGGATGGATGGATGGATGGATGGATAAACTAGTCAATTGGCACTGTAGTCCCTTACTGGGCTCAGAAATATATATCTTATGCACAAAATAAGGTTTTCCAGTACACTCAGCTTTGACTCCTGCTACAGTACTGTACCGTTTGTTGGTCTACTAAATAACATATACATACCACTAAGCAGGTTGTTTAGGATCCACACCTTCTCTTAAACAGCTGAATACTTACTCATCAGAGAGGACCTTATAGTGGATTGCTTTTAGAAGGTTTTGCATGTGGGTATAGGCCTAGGTAATAGGTCTAGGTAATAGGTCTAGGTAATAGGCCTAGGTAATAGGCCTAGGTAATAGGTCTAGGTAATAGGTCTAGGTAATAGGTCCTTCACTCGGGTGACAACAAACCTGCGTCTGCTCAAGCTGCTGTGACACCGCTAGAAGAACGTCTGATCTGTCTCTGAAATGAATCGATATAGCTAGCCATGTTAACTGGTGAAATACATTATTGGACTCATTGTCATGTTCATGAAACCAGACTTTTGCTTTGTGACATGGTGCATTATCATGCTGGAAGTAGCCATTAGAAGATGGGTAAATTGTGGCCATGATGGTCAGCAACAATACTCAAATAGGCTGTGGCATTCAAGCGATGATTGATTGGTATTAACGAGCCCAAAGTGTGCCAAGAAAATATTCCCCACACCATTACACCACCTCCACCATGAGAAGGTGTACAGGTGTTCCTAATAAATTGTTTGGTGAGTGTGTGTGTGTGTGTGTGTATATATATATTATTGAGACATGCAGGCCTGCATGTCTCAATAATGTACAGTATATAGTGAGTATAAAGTCACTGACGTGTGGGTTCCTAAACATTGAGCATGCCAACTCACAAGCAAAGCATACACTCAAATGTATTTGTCAGTGGTAGTCACATTAGTCAACATCTCAAATGACCGTAAATGCAAATGTGCTGACAGATTTAGCTACATAGCTAATTTGCATTCATATTCCCAGTACACACAACAACACCACTTGAAAACAATACATTAGACTCAATAGACAGAGGTACAGTGCATTCGGAAAGTATTCAGACCCCTTAACTTTTTCCACATTTTGTTATGTTACAGCCTTATTCTAAAATGGATATAATAAATTTTTCCCTCATCAATCTATACACAATACTCCATAATGACAAAGCGAAAACAGGTTTTTAGAAATGTTTGCTAATTTATTAAAAATAAAAAAACTGAAATATCACTTTTACATAAGTATTCAGACCCTTTGCTATGAGACTCAAAATTGAGCTCACGTGCATCCTTTTTCCATTGATCATCCTTGAGATGTTTCTACGACTTGATTAGAGTCCACCTGTGGTAAATTCAATTGATTGGACATGATTTGGAACGGCACACACCTGTCTATATAAGGTCCCACTGTTGACAGTGCATGTCAGAGCAAAAACCAGGCCATGAGGTCGAAGGAATTGTCCGTAGACCTCCAAGACACAGATCTGGGAAAGGGTACAAAAAAAATTCTGCAGTAATGAAGGTCCCCAAGAACACAGTAGCCTCCATCATTCTTTTTTTTAATTATTTTTTAAAATATATTTTAGGGCATTTCTGCTTTATTGGGATAGAGATTGTAGAGATTGACAGGAAGGATGGGTGAGAGAGAGGAGGGATGACATGCAGGATATGTCAATGGTCGGAATCGAACCAGGGACCTTGCGATGATATGGTATGCGCCTTAGTGTGCTACGCCACTGAGCGCCCCCAGCCTCCATCATTCTTAAATGGAAAAAGTTTGTAACCACCAAGACTCTTCCTAGAGCTGGCTGCCTGGCCAAACCGAGCAATAGGGAGGTGACCTGTGGAGATGGGAGAACCTTCCAGAAGGACAACCATCTCTGCAGCACTCCACAAATCAGACCTTTATGGAAGACTGGTCAGACGGAAGCCACTCCTCAGTAAAAAGCACTTGACAGCCCGCTTAGAGTTTGCCAAAAGGCACCTAAAGGACTCTGACCATGACAAACAAGATTTTCTGGTCTGATGAAACGAAGATTGAACTCTTTGGCCTGAATGCCAAGCGCCACGTCTGGAGGAAACCAGGCACCACTCGTTACCTGGTCAATACCATCCCTACGGTGAAGCATGGTTGTGGCAGCATCATGCTGTGGGGATGTTTTTCAGCGGCAGGGACTGGGAGACTAGTCAGGATCAAGGGAGAAATGTGTGGAAAAAGTGAAGGGGTCTGAATACTTTCCAAATGCACTGTAATTCATCATTTATGGTTTATGAAATGACTGGTTAGGGATCATTATTCATCTAGTAAGACAGAGAGGGTCTGTCTCTGTTGTGTTAATATGTGTCCCCGCTGTGTTCCCCTGTCTTTCCTGCCCAGATCATCATTGCCGTGAGCCAGCTGATCTCCGACGTGGCGCTGACTGGCAGCTCACGCTTCCAGGAATCTCTCTCCATCATCAACAACTTCGCCAACAGTGACAAGGCCATGAAGGTAGAGTAGAGAACCGTGTTTGTGTGTGTGCATGTGTATGTGTGTGTGTAGGCTGTAGGCCCATTCTAACAAAGAGGGTAGAGTAGGTAGGGTAATGTATATCTGGCCATTCTAACCATAGGGAGCCTGGGAATCTTGTATACCAGAGGTTGAGGAGGATGTACTGTAACTGACCCAGATCTGCATGGCTTTGGTCTAATTATGACTCATACTGTGCATTGTTTATCTTTGATTGCTTCCAGTGTTAATATTGAATTAATTGTTTTCTTTGTACAGGATATTGGTCTTGAAAAGTGATATTTAAACCCACAGAATCTGATTTAGTGTCTGGTGCTGAAGCTTGTACTGTGTGTATACTAAAAGTGAGTCAGTGAAATACTGCTTGTTCTCGTGATGAGTAACCTCGTGTTAACCTTAATGATTTGTTTGTGTGTGTGCGACTTTAGGTCAGTGGGCTAATGCAGTCTTATGCCTGTGTTTATGTGCAGTCAACTGCGTTCCCCTCGGAGGTGAAGGGCCTGACCAAGCGTATCCGGACAGTTCTGATGGCCACAGCTCAGATGAGGGAGCATGAGAAGGACCCTGAGATGCTGCTGGACCTGCAGTACAGCCTGGCCCGCTCCTACGCCAGCACGCCTGAGCTCCGACGCACCTGGCTGGACAGCATGGCCCGAGCACACATCAAGAACGGAGACCTCTCAGAGGTACTGCACAGCACCTCAGTACACCCACACCAACACCTAACCTTTAACCTTTCACCCCTAACACGGAAACCACATCGGCCGCGAGCATGCGTCCTTGGCTACCCACGTTGGTTTACATAAAGTATCATTGTGATTCTGTCGAGAAAACCAATGAACAGATGGGAGAGGCGGGAGTGTAGCATCTCAAATAGGACCAGTTTCTATTTGAGACGCGGCGTAAAACAGGCACTCTCGGACACTCGCAAACGCACGCATGCTGTGTGGATGAAATTATTTAATAGAATGGGAGAGTTAAAGAATTTTGCAACACTCAGTTTCCATGTCACTCCTACTCACTCTGGGTCATGAGCTGAACTCATACTAGGAAGGAATCAGATATTGTGTATGCATTTTTTTATTTTATTTCTGTCAATACCGCCCATACACCACCTGTATTATACCCACCAACTTTTGTTTAATAAACATAGTCTGAATTAAACTTGTACACAAACATCACAAGGCATGATCAATAACTCTTATCTGAGAGCAAAGGGTGGAGGAGGTCATAAATCTGACTTCTGGGCAGGTAAAGATGGCCAGAGAGAGAGAGAAACTTGCTGTAGCTTTGATACAAGTTTGAGTCATGTTGAAAGTCTGCAAAAAAGGTATTACCGTATCCCAGGTTATTTCGGAGGGAAGGTACCAGATTGAGAATTCTAATACCAGCCCAAGTGTGTGTTGTTAATCTCAATGTATATCCGTGTGCTTCTACAAATCCTGCGGCTGTTTGTTTTCTCCCTGTCTCTGTCTCTACAGGCAGCTATGTGCTACGTCCATGTGGCTGCGCTGGTGGCAGAGTACCTACACAGGAAAAGTAAGACTCCCCCACTTCTCATTTTCCCAACCCTTTCAATTCCACTGGTGAACTCAGTGTTAGAGAGTTATCTAAAGAAGATTCACCTCGAAGGCAGTCCTCTTGGCAATGCATCAAATAATAGTAATGTAACAACCACCAACGTGTTTCAACCAGAAACAGAGCTACTGTATTATTTTATATTGTGAGAACCTAGAAGGCAACCAACCAACAAAAATATGACGTACTGTTGACAACCAACCAAGAAGGAGTGTCTAGGGCATGCTGTATCTGGTTATCCATGTCTCAGCAAGGATTTGCTTATCACCATGATAAAGCAGGCTTCAGTCCAGCCCACATTATCTACCATTGTTCTCTAACCCTGTAGTTATGCAAACTCTCATAAGACATACAGTGGGGGAAATAATTATTTGATCCCCTGCTGATTTTGTTAGTTTGCCCGATTACAAAGAAATGAGCGGTCTATAATTTTTATGGTACTTTTATTTTAACAAATAGAGACAGAATATCAACAAAGAAGTCCAGAAAAAACACATTATATAAAGTTATAAATTCATTTGCATTTGATCGAAGGAAATAAGTATTTGATCCCCTACAAACCAGCAAGAATTCTGGCTCATACAGACCGGTTATATGCCCATGAGGCACACAGATTAGTCCTGTCACTTTAGGAAAAGTACTCCTAATCTCTGCTTGTTATGGGTATAAAAGACACCTGTCAATAGAATCAATCTCTTCCATTCCAACCTCTCCACCACCATGGGCAAGACCAAAGAACATTCAAAGGACATCAGGGTAAGAGTTGTAGACCTGCACAAGGCTGGAATGGGCTCCAAGACCATCAGCAAGAAGCTTGGTGAGAAGGAGACAACTGTTGGTGCAATTATTAGAAAATGGAAGAAATACAAAATAACCATCAATCGCCCTCGGCCTGGAGATCCATGCAAGATCTCGCCTCGTGGGGTAAGGATGATCATGAGAAGGGTGAGAGAACCTCCTTCCCTCAGCCAGAGCACTGAGGATGGGTCGTGGATGGGTCTTTCAGCATGACAATGACCCAAAACATACAGCCAAGGCAACAAAGGAGTGGCTCAAGAAGAAGCACACTAAGGTCATGGAGTGGCCTAGCTAGTCTCCAGACCTTAATCCTATCGAAAATTTGTGGAGGAAGCTGAAGCTTCGAGTTGCCAAGCAAAAGCCTTGAAACCTTCAGGATTTGGAGAGGATCTGTAAAGAGGAGTGGACCAAAATCCCTCCTGAGATGTGTGCAAACCTGGTGACCAACTATAAGAAACGTCTGACTTCTGTGCTTGCCAGCAAGGGTTTCTCCACCAAGTACTAAGTCATGTTTTGCTTGGGGATCAAATACTTATTTCCTTCGATCAAATGCCAATGAATTTATAACTTTATATAATGTGTTTTTTCTGGACTTCTTTGTTGATATTCTGTCTCTATTTGTTAAAATAAAAGTACCATAAAAAGTATAGACCACTCATTTCTTTGTAATCGGGCAAACTAACAAAATCAGCAGGGGATCAAATAATTATTTCCCCCACTGTATACTGTACAGCAGGCTCAGGCCAACACAGACCAAAAACAACACACTATTGGTCTCCATGATTTTTTTATTGTCCCTTACTACTTGCAAATTATCTTGTTTGTGCTCCGCTGGTCTGGCTTACAGTATTTCCAAAGACAAGTACACAAACAAGGAAATGATACAAGATATTGCATGGAATAAAACATCTTATCAGTTGGACATGGGACAGTTGGCTAGCAGCGGCTCCTAATGATTACAATGTGTTCTTCTGGCAGCCTGTACTATAATTTGTCATTGAAGTAAAAGTACATGGGGAGACAGTTTTAGACAGACATTAACCTTGCAGCGTATAAGGCAGTGTGCATCTTCCTGGCTGTTCCGCAGTCCCAGAGGAGGTGTGTAAACAATTGTCCATGAGCTACTGCAACCTCAAACCTTGATGATTTGACCTAATTTAATTTGACTAATTGTCTAAGGGCAGTCGTTTAGCAAAACTGTCTAAGTTACTTACGCTTTTCACGGTGTAAACAAAGTGTTCTACCAGCCGAATCACAGACTGCGAACAGTAACTTTTAACCAGCCATTTCTGTATAACACTTTATTATCAGTTGGATTGATTAGCCATTAAACATGATTATACAGTATTTAGCCTACTGAAAATATAGTACTTCAGCCACTGACACTTTACCAAACTAAGAACAGCACTTGGACCAGGAATAACATTACAATGTCTGAGACTGCTTTAAAATATTAAACACACACCACAGACATATGTACTGTATATATTTGATGTATTATCTCATTACATCATCTCAAACAATGTAATGACTCATGGAGGACCGGCCTTGAACAGTTGTATTTTTGTTCTACCAGAGCTGTTCCCCAGCGGCCTTGCAGCCTTCAAGAGGATCACCCTGAACATCGAGGAGGAGGCTGCCATGAAGGAGGACACAGGCATGCAGGACGTCTACTACACTGAGGTGTCCTGTCCTGTGTTATTCCAGCTTTGTGATTACATTATCACATGGGGAAGCTGTAAATTAGTTTGTCTTCATCATGGCTACTGTTAAGCTGGGTTGTGATGTCATTGTTGTTGTTGAAAGTAGAGCCCTGTATGTACCCTTATATATACTGTAATTGGACCTATGAGGTCATCATGATGATTTCCCTGGGCTGCAGGAGGTCCTGGTGGAGCATCTGGAGCTGTGTGTAGAGGGGCTGTGGAAGGCAGAGAGATACGAGCTGATCACACACATCGCTAAGCTCATCATCCCTGTCTATGAGAAACGCCATGAGTTTGAGGTACATAACTATTACTCAGATGTCAGAAATGCCATTAAATGTTAACTATTTTCTGTTTTTCCCACTCTGTCTTTTGTGTTTATAGTGTAAGTAAGAAAAGCCTTTGCCAGTTTTTCAGTTTATGGAATATATCTCTAAATATATAAATACTACCATGACAAGTTTACCCTATTGGTTTTCAGCTCTTCATCTTGTTACCGTGTGTTGTTAGCTGTACTGTCTTGGCTCTGTGGTTGGCTTTCTGGCCCTGTGGTGTGTCTGTCTGTTGGCACAAGGTTGTGCTCCCTCATGCGCTGTCCCTTCTGTTTGCAGGGTTCATACTGTACAGTACATGTTACATTTGATATTTATAATAGGATGTTTCACAAGCCACTTCCAGTATTATTCCACATGCGTGCACACACACACAGACACGCACTAATGCACTGTTGTTGTTTGTTGATGCAGAAGCTGAGCCGTCTGTATGACACGCTACACAGAGCGTACAATAAGATCCTGGAGGTGACGCACTCGGGCAGGAGGCTGCTGGGTACCTACTTCAGAGTGGCCTTCTATGGGCAGGTGGGTCTGCAGACCGGGAGTTCTGACAGTTAGTAGCTGCTCTCATAGTTTACAGTGGGATCTAAGGGATGAGGTATGTCCGCCTTTACCTGTGTTTACTGTAACCTTAGAGCCCTATAAAGTATTTTTCTTAAGAACAGTACTGCTCTTATGTTCTAATCCCACTGAGGTATGTTGTTAGATGACCACATGAGTTTCACTACTCCTTCTCTGGTGATCTTATCAGAACCTCACAGGCTTGTTCTGATGATAGTGTCTGGGCCACCTAAAAATGTGGTGTTTTTGTTGCGACTTTCCCATCTGAGAGAGAGAGATTAGATAGTGGCTTTGGTTATAAAACCCCCATGGACTTTGTAGGAGGAGGATGGTACAGTCGCTGTAGAGCTGGGATTCACTTTCACTTCTGTCTTTAGACAACACATATTAGATGTCATTATCATTTTGGCATTACAGTGGCACTTGCGCATGGTTTGGTGCCAGAATACTAATTTTGAACAGCACTGTAAAATGGTACTTCCTTGTCAAATCTACTGTACTGTACAAATCGACTGTACTGTATATTAGATCAGTCTTAAAGATGTCATTGTTCAAAGATATTCTGTATATATACTGTATGTATCCAAGGTCTCTCAAATTGAGTTCATATTCTGTTGTAAGTGATTGACAGTAAATGTTACTGGAAGGCCATCTGCAGCTGCTGTTGTTTATATAGGACATGGATGACTAACATCCAGCTAACATCTGTGCCACTGGCCTGTTGGACCCACTCTGATACCTCTTGTTGACAGGGCTACTTCGAGGAGGAGGATGGGAAGGAGTACATTTACAAAGAGCCCAAACTCACCGGCCTATCAGAAATCTCTCACCGTCTGCTCAGCCTCTACGGGGACAAATTTGGAGCAGAGAATGTCGAACTCATTCAGGACTCCAACAAGGTAGTAGAGGAGGGTTAAATACATAAATAACCTATGTATGTTCCTAGAAGAGGCGTGACACCCTCTCAATAGGAAATTATACAATGATATTGGATTAAAAACATGAAGTTTTCGGTCTCATAACCTTTATCACATACCCATGGGCTCTCAAAGACAAAAGAACATTAGAACAAATAAATCTGTTCATTGTGATCACCTCACTTGAGGTTCCAATGCAGCTCAGCGGGTTTCAGAAAAACATGTCAATTTTACCTTGCAGCCTCAACTCAGAAAAGAGAATAGTCCCAACAGAATGCAATATATCCACATCCACATTCCTCTTTGACATTAATGCAACCATGCACCTTGTCTGAACCTTCTCATGATCTAGTATGGAATGGTTCCATTTCCTCTTCTTAGGGTTAGGGTTAGTGTTGGCTGTGGATCATTCACTACTCTCTTCTGCTGTTGAGCAGTGATGGTCATTAGTCAACATTATCCCAGCGGTGGGACCATGTGCAGTAGCAGCCAAGGGTTTCAAAGGCCTCTCATATTCAGTATCATACAGAGATCAAACATCTTTATGCATCTTCAAGACATTTTTATTAATGTTCTGAAATCCTGGTCCTGGTTTTCTATGGTATTGGCTATGGTATCGTCTCAATTGTTCTTACAGTAGTACACCCCTTTTATCTGTACCATCAGTTGTGTATCAGATCTATAGCCATTTATCACCTCCTACACAATAGGAACACTGCCTTATCTTAGTTCTACCTCACCTGTCCTGACCGGCCCACTCTCCCCAAAGGTGAACCCCAAAGACCTGGACCCCAAGTTCGCCTACTTTCAGGTCACTTTTGTGAAGTCTTACTTTGACGAGAAGGACCCGCCAGAGAAGAAGACAGACTTTGAGAAGTGCCACAACATCAACCGTTTTGTGTTTGAGACGCCCTACACGCTGACGGGGAAGAAGCACGGCGGGGTGGAGGAGCAGTGCAAGAGGCGGACCGTGCTCACAAGTAACTTTACCAAATGTGTTTTTTTTTTGTCTTTTCACAGATTTTAGCAACTGGTGTAGAATTGAGTGTGCACTTTCTGAGCATTAATGGACGGTGACATTAATGGATCAGTGAAATGCCAGGGATAAACCAGCAGACATTGCAGCCTAGTAGAGCAGAGTTATCCATCCAAAATGAAAAACCCTTCCTTCAGCAATAAATACACCAACAGAGTATCGTATCATGCCAGGGACAAGGAAAGACTGGTAGTTGTAATTGTACTTATCAAACCTTTAAATCAGTATTAAAACAACAGAGTGTATGGTGCTTATTTTATTTCTTGAATATCTCAACCAGAATAAAATATCCTTGAGCATTTGTGACTTAGTAGGGTCGCTTTAAAAAAAAAACACCCACTTTATGACCCCATAAAAACGACTCCACTTGATACAACACCATAGATGAGAAAGATTAAACACCTCTGGCTAGACTAGCAGGTGGCTACCTGGCCTGGTGACAGCTGGGTGCTGGGCTAGCTCCCTGCAGCAGTAGCTTGCTCTGCCTCTGAACAACTATAGAACCACTTTATAGAATGAAACAACAGCTGCACCATAAATGTAGAGCTCTGTCCTATTTCTATAATTTATATTGCTCCCAGTCCTGTTTATCGTCATATAGAACTGACGGACTGTCATGGCAGTAATTTGTGACATCTTTGTCTGTTTGTCATTGAGATGTCTCTTTGATGTGATGTGTCTCTGTGGATACCATGAGATGACATGGTTGTAGCCCGTTATCTAGAACTCTTCATTGTAATCTCTGATATAAAAAAAAATGCTACATTTGAAAAGATAGTGAGATATTGAAGATAAAGCTCTTGACCTTGACGTTCACCTTGACATGTTTCTCATAATGTTTCTCAGCCAGGGCTCTGAGAAACATTACCTGTTTTGTGATCAATTATATTTGGAAAGAAACATAACCTAATTTGTACCTAGCCGTCTGTATGATGTTGTCGGCTCTGCTCTGTGTGACCCACCCACCCACCCAGCGGCCAACACATTCCCGTACGTGAAGAAGCGCGTGGAGGTGGTGAGCGAGAAGCAGGTGGAGCTGAAGCCTGTAGACGTGGCCATTGACGAGATGAGGGCGCGCACGGCTGAGCTGCACAAACTATGTTCCAGTCAGGAGGTGGACATGATCCAGCTGCAGCTCAAACTGCAGGGCTGTGTCTCTGTGCAGGTAGCTGGAGTTACTGGAAAGTGTGGTTGTGTTCAAAGTCGCCTACATTGCAATTAGATCAGCAGATTGCTGTATCATATTAATGTGGTTCCTCAGATATTAAACAGATGAGTGTGTAAGCCCTGGTATAACACCACCATATAACACCACCATATACCACTACAGCAAACTGCCGGGCTGTGTGTCTGTGCAGGTAGCTACAGCTGTTATTATAGTGTGTGTGCCCACAGAGTCATAAATACATATGTTATCTATGGACGTGGTTGCCATGAATATGTTACAATATCCCATAATGCAGCTGTGACTTGGCCTTTAGGGTGGAGCTGTGTTACAGTAACTCATGTCTTGTCTACCACAGGTGAATGCAGGTCCCATGGCCTACGCCAGGGCATTCCTTGACGACATCAAGTCCAACCAGTCAAGCAATAAGAAGGCGAAGGAGCTCAAGGAAATATTCAGGTGTGTGCATGAGAACCAGTCCCGGGCTCGGCTGCCTACAGTATACACATACTGTACTGTACTGTACCACTTGCTGCATCTCAGAGTCAATTGAGTGTCTTATCGTGGTTGATTTTTATCATTAATCATTTTTTTAGTTCACAGTTTATTCCTGTAACATTTATGACTTATAAACGTGTGTGTGTGTGTGTGTGTGTGTGTAGGAGGTTTGTTCAGGCCTGCAGCATAGCGCTGGACATTAACGAGCGGCTCATCAAGGAGGATCAGTTTGAGTACCATGAGGGACTGAAGGGGAACTTCAGAGACATGGTCAAGGAGCTCTCTGACATCATCCACGAACAGGTGACCAAGGAGGGTGGGAGTGAGGGGGGCTAACAGAGCTACTTTGTGCACATACACACCTACCTGTACAGTTGGTTTATACACACACACACACACACACTCATACATAGTAGATGCTTCTACACACACATATACACAGGCCTATAAACACATACAATACACACAGGCTCCTCACACACACACACACACTGGTTACCAAACAGGCCTTCAGACAGGATCACACTCTCAGGCATATGTTTAGTGTGTGGAAACAAACAGGATAAAAGCTATTTCTTACCACATCAGACAGAAGTCATGAGTTCCCTATATTGTTAGGGTTAGGTTATATATACCAAGTATTCTGTACTACACCATTCAACACACTCTTCTCAATGAAAAGAGGTTGGTGCCTTCTACTGTTAGCCTTATGTGGCCATACTCTTTACAGGCATTTTGATAGCAGACTACTGTAGCATGTCCATGTCCATGAAGCTTCTCTTGTTAGTTTCGTTTTCCAACTAACATAATCTCTTCTCCTTTATTCAGGAAATAGGCTGAATATGTTTTAAGTGGCCCCACTTCTGTGTCATTCCTCTCTCGCACAGTCATCCATGACTACACCAAACTAGACTCTCCACCTGACACACGCCCCCTTTTTCTCTCTCTCATGCATGCACGCACGCACACACACACACACACACACACACACATTCTCACACACATTGTTTTCTCCCTCATTTTTTATCTCTCCCATCTCTTTTCTAAATGGCATTGGTATTTATTTAGACTCTCAAAACACAGACTGAAACAATGGTCCATATACTGTACTACACTTTGGAGTTTGGTTGAAGTATCACCGTGACTTGTTGTGGCAGAGCTACAGTGGTGCATCACTCTTGACTGACTCATAAACATCAGCTTCCTGCCAACAGCCTGCACTCCGGCATTCCATCAACACTGTTCCCTCATTCTCATTATGGAGTCACATCTGTGGGACCTAATCTAATCTGTGAACTTTCTAATCCGACTGCTATCGTAATGAAGTGTACTGTACTCTCGGGCCCTGTTTGAATAGTTTTCTTAAAAATCATCACTGATCTAACGTGTGTGGATAGGTGAAAACTATGCAGTGGATTCATTTCACCATCTATTAGTATCAGATAAGTGATGATTCAAAGCAGGGAGGGACGCATTCCAGAAGTATTCAAATTAAACCAATGTCTAAGGACTGGTTTCTAAGAACATGCAAATGTGTAGGTTGCCCCTATCTAACATGTTGTCACATGATATTGTATAAGGCATGGTACTGTATGTGTAACCCGTCTGAGAGAAGTTGCTCAGTCTTAGAGAGGAAAGCTTGTGACAGACAGTGTTGCAATCAGCCAGGAAGCCTCCGCAATGAGGTGTTTATGAATGCTGCCATAACAAGAAACAACATGTCTGACTCCGCTACACACACACACAAGATGTACTCTGCCCTCTTCCTATCAACAGCATTTGTGTCATCACTCCCTGTTGTAAAGGACAGCTGACTAACGATACTTGTCAAATACGCTACAGGATTTGCCTCTGCTCTGATAGCTGACTGTAACCCAACCTGTTCTGTCCTTTCTAACTCTTCCTTTTCTTCTGTCTATGCTGCCATACACCCTAGCTTTAAGGAAAGACAGGTAATATGGTACCTACTGTTGAATGATTGACAATATGCAGCTATAAAAATATCAGTTCCTAATACACAATGTTTTCTTCAGCCTGTGGTTTGTTTATTCAACATAGAGCTTTTAACTTTCTTCTTAAAATAAGCCCTGGCCTGGATCAATTTAATTGCTTGTAACATAATCCATTCAATCCTACTTAACTGTCTACCTGAGTGGTCTTCTCCTCTTACAGTATTCACTTTAAGTGGGGGACTCAGTGGGCCTCATTCATCAATTGTGCTGACACATGGATTATGCTCTTAAATCTTGCAGAAGAACAAATTCAATAACTTTTTAGCGTTCATCAATTTCTTCTTAGTTGAAAGATGTTCCTGAGACAGGAAGTAGATAGTAAGTCCTTACAGGACGTACAGGACAGGATGACAGGCTAATAAAGGAATTAATTGTTATTTCAACAACTTTGATTTCTGCATTGATTTATTTTAGTTCACAACATGTCAATATTACTTATTGATTGGAGCACATCATCATATGATAGCCTATATATATATATATATATACACACACAGTGCCTTCAGAATGTGAGGCCATGCACGCTATGACTAGAGAGGGAGACAGCGTGGGACTGATTGAACTTGGAAATGCTCTTATATGGGATATTCATGGCGTTTACTCATGCTAATTCTCAAATACATACATACACATTAAATTTAAGAAGATTTGGCATTTATCATCATACGCATGCAGGTAATTACAAAATTGTGTCTTGTTTCATGAATCATCATATGTCAATTTCCGTATTAGTCATTTTTAACAACACATTTGCGCATTATTGAAGAGCATATTGATGAATGAGGCCTAGTGTGTTGGTTGACCAGCATGGGTGTGGCTGAGCTCACAACATACTGTTTAAATAGTGCCACACCAACCAACTGTTGATGTTAGGAATGCCACTGTATTACTCACAATACTATATTTATTGTAGGAAAACATACTGCTGTTTCTTACAATCTCCTTATTATCCATGTTTAAAGATTTAAGATAAAAACAGCATGTTATGCACACAAAGTATTCCAGTTTTTGAATGAAGCGTTGTGACAAACATTTGACCCGGTCTTCATTGGTAACATATATTTTTTGCAGGGTCAAAATTTCACTCTGAATCTTTGACATTAGTTTGTCATTTCAAACTAAAGCTCACATTACATTCAGCCATTGATTTGACACATGGATGATACATAATGTATGATCAGTAATCAGGAGTAACTGTTTTGGTAACTCTTTATTTTTCAGCCTTGTTTCAGATGGTATTACCCAGTATTAGACAATGCCTAAAAGGTGCAGTGCAATAAATATGACCCTAAAAGGTAAGAAATGGCAGGGAGGATTCGCTCAACAAGTCTCCAGTGTTTTTATTGATCAGGCGGACCACCTCAGGCACAAATGTGGCTGTTGGTGGAGCACTTGATACTGCCTAGAGGGAAACTAAGAAACGACGTGGTATGAGGTAACAAGGGGTACTTTCTGATGCTTACCTCAGTGACTTCAGCCTTAATACAAGCTGTACAATAAAGGGTTACCATTGTGTTCATGATAGCTGTGATTATGATAACTGTGGTTATACTGGTATTCATGTATTTGTTTAATCTGTACTGCAGATCTACCAGGAAGACATGATGCGGTCGCTGCTACAGAACTCTGCACATGTGTTCCGTGCCATCAGTGGAACAGCGACAGACCTGGGATAAAAACATTGCCCTGTTCTCTGCCCCACTTTCCTGGGACCCCCTGACCTCTGCCCCCCCCCCCTGTCCTTGGCCCCCTCTGGACCCAAATTAGACTGGTTGGGTCCTATGCCGACTGGAAACCCCCTATATTTAATGTACTTTGGGATATGTTCTGTTCAATGAAGACGGTCGTCCTTGGTCAACATTGTGTAGGCCTGCAGTATGTGATGCAGGAATGGATGGACACATTGGCCAGGCATCTCTCCTGAAAGCTTGCCTGTTTCAAGCATAACTAACTAAACTCATCAAATGTCTGAGGTTTTGGATATTATCTGATGTCTCTGCCTCCACTGTGAGGTGCAGCACCTTGGAAAAGACTCTGCCACAGACAGTGTATGGGAGTTGTATTGGAGCCACAGCAGCAGTATTTATTTAGAGAATGCATTAGAACAAATGATAAGTAAGCAAAACATACAACAGATCAGGCTTAGCTGATAAGTGACACATTGCCCTTTTCCTCTTTAAAGACAAGCTCATTTAATCATTTGTGGGGGGTTTTCGGCAAAGGCGTATTGATATGTAGTCACTCTGGACTGTTGCCACACAATCTGCTGTATGCAGATTACAGTAATCACTCCAAAGGTAGCTCATTTGAACCACACCTGGTTAAAAATGTTATTGGCTTTCTGTTTGTCCATGTAGGTATGCTAGATTTAGCTAGTCCAGAATTTCAGGACTGTTTCATTGGTTCTATTCCACTGGGCATGCAAATATGATGAAATTAAAACAAACTATAGTAATCCTACTGTAGGTCTGGTATCAATACACCGCCTCTGCATGCCTACTAAACCAAGAGGATGGGAGAGGTTTCAAGGAGATGAGCCAGCTTTGTGGATTACTCAGTAATGGCTACGTATTGTCTATGATCAATGCAAAACCCTTGTATTTCTCTTGCACGCTCTATCAGAGGGTTGTGCGTTTAAGACACATTAAACTTGAGTGCTGTTAAGCAACTTCTTAAGCAACAGTCACCATAGTTAAACCATAGTCCAGCTGTATTGTCTTCATTGGATGCCATGAGGAAGTTGGGACAAAAATGTACATGGAAGAGATTAAAAACAGCATATGTGTCAATCACTCAGTTGAAAACACTGCTCAGTTGGCTCATTTGTGGAACTACAGTAAGTTCTGACATGGGCAGGTTGTAAACTAAAGCTGTCTCTTGCCTCTGGTTGGACCTTGTGCCTCTGTATTCTCAGAAAAGTCTCCTCTATTTCAAGTAATACAACTTCAACATGATTGATTGTACAGTATTTCACAAGTGCTACACTGAAATTAACAGAGATCATATGCAGATGTACATAATATATTGTTATGCTGTAAAATGAATATACTGTATCTGTGTATGTATGTACTGTACGTATTTATATTTGTACTATTTGGACCAATACATGGTGCAATATCTGGTCTGGTTAGAGAGGTATTACCCTAATTGCATTTTTTATTTTGCATTCTTTAATAACACTGTTTATGTAAGTACAGCCGCTTGTTAAACATACTTTGTAAAGCCATTTTTCAATAATAAAAAAAAAAAATGTTTTGCAACAAGTCAACTGTATGGTGGCCAAACATTCTTCACACAAGTAGGACTGATGTTTATTGGGTCATAACATTTTTTTTTTCTTTACAGCACACTTAAACTTTTAACACAGTTATTAGACATATGATCAATGATATGATCAATGATATGGATCAATGACGGCGCCATCTGTCCCACACAAACTCCTCCTTATAGTTGCCTGCTGCACACGGAGCAACACGTAGCATACAGATACATCCTGTGTGAGATTTAGTTTATGGTTATTTGCATGTAGGGTTTATGTTTTTCTCTCTCAGTTTGAGGGACATCTGTTCCACGATTCTGAGAATTTCCGACGGAGATTGGGGAAGCTCGTTCCGAGAGAAATTACGCACCGGACAACATGGTTATGAAATACTGGGGATTTATTTTGTTCCTTCAATATTCTATTTTGTTGGTTGCAACAGAAACTGAGACAGGTAATGTCAGTGTGTTTACATGTTTTAATTTGATAGGCATATCATTTGACAAACTCTGTTACTGTAAATCGTTCGTTTTCTAATTACGGAATTATAGGATTTCTTGGTGGGTTCCCGAAATCGACGTCAGTAAAGGCTCACTTAAATGAAGCAATTATGCCGTCTCTCAATCCATGAAGAACACAAATTCAAATGACATGATGTGAAGCGTCCCTTATATCTGTATGTTGTTCACTTATGCTTAAGCTTATATTTGTTTTAGTTTTTTTAGTTTAGTTTTTTTAAATACACATTATGATGAGTCAGAAAATGAGTCAAATAACTAAAGTGTACTTTATATTGACTATATTGGCTCTTAGAGAAGTAATGTCATAAACATTGATCATCGCAGTGTGCCACAATACAGATGAAAGTTTATCACTTGTCTCTTTTTAGATCCGCTCCCTGCGCCGCTCAACTTTACCTTGACGTGGACTAATGAATTCTGTGTCAGTGTAACATGGACAGAGCCTAAAGATTTGGGTACTTGTGAGGTTGAATACCAGTTCACTACAAACATCAGTCAGGTGAGTCAAATAGCTCGATTCTCGTTCCATTGGGTTTAATGAAAAATAGAAGAACTCAGTTTATGTGGGGTTATTTAGTTTAATTAGGTATATAGTATTTTATAGTATTTTCGATGCTACTGTATATATCGGCATAGACAGTATAAGACAGGTTTCTTGGCTGTTCTAAAATAATACACATAGACTGATGGGTTACCGTCACCAATCTATTTCTATGTATACTATCTGAAATTTAATGACGATATTTTCGTTTTTAATTTCCTTATTGTTTATCAGGGTTTTCATTTTAAGTAATTAAATGTCTGAAAATAAATTATGTTTAATTTTTACATTGACTTATATTTGATCAAGGTTCTTATTTTAATTAACTAAACTAAGTAATTGTAAGGTTATAACCATGTTATTACATAGGGGGATGGATGATTAGTTGTTTTTGTTATTAACATAAGATAGAGAAAGCAACAATAACCACTCCACTGTATTTTTCCTCTGCAGAGGATTGAACCTGTAATTCGGGAAGTCATGTTTTATAACATGTGTGTCACCACTAAGGAGGCAGTGCATTTCACAGTGCAAACCAACCCTGTGGATTCTTACTGTGGAAAGAGGACCAAAAGCAAGCCTGTTACCATAACTATCCCCCGTTCCAAAGACATAGGTATGTGACAGGTGACAGCCTCCTAACAAAGTATTGGAGAAAGCAATCTAGCCTACTGTAATTTTAAGAGACTCTGATCTCAGTATAAGTTCCTCAGGACAGTGTGGGAATGCATGAACATGACATTAAGCAGCATATTTCTCTAATGAAGCATTTGTGATGCTCTGAAAAGAAGGACAAAGCAACTTGAATGTTTTGAGTAGACCTCCATCCACCATAAGAGGAATATTTCAAACAATGAGCTGTGACTTTTTAAATGGCCCTGAAGTATTCTGGGCGTTCCAGAGAGATCAATGTGTGTTGTTTCTCCTGTGACAGAGCTAGTTACGGACTTCCATTGTTCCCTCTACTCCTCTAAGGCCATGAACTGTTCCTGGCTCCCAGCCAATCAGCCACAAGAACTCCAACTCTACTACTGGTGAGAATTACACTACTTCCTGTTTTTGACCGTTGACAGTCCATGACTCAATTCAGATTCTCAGAGTGAAAATGAGAAGGCAACACCCTAATCACAAAGTCTACTATGAATTACAAGTGAAGTTTGTGTTGCTATGCCCTCAACACTTGCTTTTACTCCCTCGAGCCAGCATGGATGTTGACTCGCTGGGCTTGAATCTTCCACAAAGCACTGCAATTATTCAGTCCCACGAGAAAGAATATAAAAGCAATGACCGCTCCCTATTGCCGACATCTCATGTGTGGTGCCAAAAAATAAAAATGCAATAAAAAAGGTGTGACATCCGAACTTCAAACATTAAGCATTGTACCACGTTCAACACCTCAATACAATAATAGGCCTTTTAATAGGATTAATCTCAACGATTCCATGATATTATGCTGTAGCTTTAATGTCGTCCAATATTTAATTCTGCCTGTCGATTTCCCCACTGTACATTGTATCATTTTAGATCCTTCCATTTCTGCAACAAACCGAAAAACGTTTTCAGATCACCAAAGACGATATGATGTGGCTTCTAAAAATAAATTATAGTCTATCTGACAATGTGTCTTCCCCTTTGATCTATCACCAGTTTTCGCAGGATGTTGTGAAAATCAGCTCCAAATGGTTTGCCTGTTTAGCATGTCTCCTAACAGTCTAAATCTTACAATGGCCACCTGTGAACTTTAAGGGAAAGAGACACAGACCCTCATAAAACTCATGACCAACATCAGATTCTGAGTCTAAATTTTACATTCCACCCTTTTATGCTTTTTCACTTAATTTAAATAGCATCACAACAATTGAAAGTTCTTCAGTTTTAGTGAATATACCATTCTGCTTACGGTTGTCTCCCTATTGCTAGGGAAATGTTACTTGTCTCTGGATTAGTATTCTTTCTTTACCCTGGAGCCAATTCCTTCCAATTCTTTACCCTGGAGTCAAATTACTTATATTGGGCTGCTTGTATGGTGACTGCCCTGTGAGTTTGCCAATGATTTAAGATAATATTTTATGGGGGATCTAACGAGAAGATCGTCAATTCTTCAAATGGTAGGACTCTTGGACACATCCGAGTCTACAAATTAACTGAGCAAGTGAAGTGGACTTGCTCTCATTTGGAGAATTGGAATGGACCTCATAGTTGGCATTCCCATTCTCTACCCTTCTCCAGTAATATACACTTGTACACTCCCCCTCATGGATTTAAACGGGATGGACTGGTGTAAGGAATATGGTGGAAACTCTGCCCAGCCATGCTTGCATCAATCCAATGTTTTAAAATCCACAATGAGACGTGCATGAGTGTACTGGTTGAATTGTAGAGGATGGGAATGCCACCCAAGGTTGTCTGCTACCGGTGAGAGGGGGGCAGAATGTCCATGTCCAATTTAAAATAAAAAAACTAACTGATTTGAACCCAACTCTAGTGGCAGTTGCAGTCTGTCTCTTTCAACAGTTGCTGTGTATTTTGACACATACACCATATAAACTCATAGGCCTATGAGTAAACAGTGGTGGAAATGGGGGGGGGGGACTCAATGGAAACCGGACTCCAGTAGCAAACCTATTGTTGGTAGCAATATGCTGTTATATCAAGCATTCAGTTTGCCTCTGGACTCACCATGGGTCCCCCTGTTGATTAATTTAAATTACAATACTGTGAGTCACGCACGTGAGTCTAATTTCAGCAATATTTCAGGCTTCTCATCTATTCTGTTTCAGGGTCAAGGGTAGACCCCATGTAACAGCATGCAGTGAGTACCTATATAGAGGTGGTGTGAAGACAGGATGTCACCTGAGTGAAGATGGATTCCTAGCACGTAACGTCTTCTTTCTGATCAATGGAACACTCAATGGCTCATCTGTACGAAATAAGTTCTGGAGGATTCCTATTGGTAGGAATGATTTGAATGGTTCTCATTGTAATGATAATGCTGCAATAATTCTTTCTCTCACACAAATTGTATATTTTACAGTATGTGTATACCTATGTAAGAAGAGGTAATTGTTGCCTTAATTTCATAAGTTCAATTGTGTACTGCTACTGTAGTTTTAGAATGCAGTCACAAAAGAGGTGGTGCAGTCCATGCAGTGTGCTGACAACAGTACTTATTCTGTCAGTGTAACTGTGTATCATTTGATATGTCCTAATGTTATGTTTTCAAAATCATCAATCAAAACAAATTTAACTCAGTTTAATTCATTTCATGACATTATCCATACTCTCAAGTAGGTAATCAAGTACATTTGATTCTGATTCTCTTCAGTTAATCCCCCGCCCCCCAAGATGATGATCACAAAGAGAAGGAGGAGCCTGCTCATGAGTTGGACAGCACCAGACCTTACCCATGAAAACTGCTGGAACTACACCTTAAACTATAGCAAGTGTAAAGAATCTGTAGTAAGAGCCATGGAGATGTTGTCAATTTGATCCAATTCAATTTAAAATACTTCATTCATCCCCGAAAGGCGGGAAATTGTGCAGACTAGGATTTAGTGTTATTGTGCTTTTAAGCAG
Source organism: Argentina silus (assembly GCF_951799395.1). NCBI lineage: Eukaryota > Metazoa > Chordata > Actinopteri > Argentiniformes > Argentinidae > Argentina > Argentina silus. The sequence goes on from NC_139655.1 coordinate 15,352,421, forward strand.
AGGCCCTGTGTTTAGCAACAGTGAAGTGCATGGGTAGACTATATGGCTCAGATCAGGGATGCGGTTAAAACTACTGCGAGTTTTATTGGTACAATTCAGATGAATGGCTTGGGTCAAGGTCACAAAAGCGGAGGTCACTTAAGCCAGGCCATTCATCTGAACTGTACCAATAAAACTATAGTTTTAGCCATTGAAACCCTGATCCCTCATTTGTATATAGTAGCATACTCCTCTGAGGCTCTGAGGCTATTATTGTCATGTTTGGGAATTGGATAAGTATTGTCAGAGGAGTTGGGTAAACTTAAAGCACATACTGTGCAGTACATACAGATCTGGGACTGGGCTAAATGGAATACAGTATGTGTAAAATAAGTTGCTTTTGAAATCCTATTTATGTATGTGAAATTTCATTGAGAGTGCCGCTCAAGAATAATTGTTTCTTTTTTTCAGAGTCAGAATATTGCAGGGGGCAAGAAGAATGAAAGTGTTGAGATACCGTATGACCCCAGCTGCCAGTATAGAGTCCAGGTGAAAGCCAACTATCAATGCCCAGGGGGGAGAGGAGGAACAGACTGGAGTGCAGTCAAAAGTTACGGTACTGTCCCCCCTCTTCCTCATCCCCTCAGGTCACACAGTGATGTTTGATCATATTGTCATTGAAATAGCTGAATTTTCTTTACTCAAATCAAGTATTCAGCCAATGACTGGAGGGTTGCCGGTGGTAAGGGTACTGTGGCAAAAATAAGGACTTTTGGTAACACTTAATTTCGATAGTCTCCTACAGACAGTTTACAAATGTTCAACTGATTATCAACAAACCGGTAAACTAACTGTGCAGTAACCCTAACCCTAAACATAACCCTAATCCTAAACCTAAATTCAACCCTCAACCTTACCCTAATCCTAAACCTTGTGAATTGTTATGTCAACAGTTACAGTTGATAGACAGTCTACAGATGCTCAAAAACTATCAACTATGTAGGGGACTATCCAAATAAAGTGGGACCAGAACATCTGCTGAGCACTGGACAATAAAAATCTTTAGGTAATTCTATTAGATTAGTCAATTTCTCTCCAATTTGTCCTACTGATGTTGGGCATGTGTTTGTCTCAGGTGAGGATGAGGCTCCTGATTGGTCGATGACTGTGGTTGCGGTCGTCATTCCTGCCACGATAGCGTTCTCTGTCATGCTGTCCCTCATTTGGTTTAGGAAGTAAGTAAACCTCCTGTATATCCATAGGGAGGGTGTGTGGGGAGAGGGTATGTTTGGCAATGCCACTGTCTCAAATCTCATATTGGTGTTTGGATCAATAGTGAATTGCCATTTTGCCATTTTCATTTATTTAGAATTTGTTCCATTATGTGTTCTGTCTTGTTTTTAGGTATAAAATCATGCTATTCCCCATGATTCCGGATCCGTCGTTGATTTTCAAGGACATGATAAAAAACAATAAGGAACAAAAGGTAAAAGCAATGTCCTCCTCTCCTTTATCAGTGGCTGTCCAGTAGAACAACCCCCACGCCTGCATGCACGCACACATAAACACACACACACACACACACACACACACACACACACACACACACACACACACACACACACACACACACAGACACACAGACACACACACACACACACACACACACAAAACTAAGCCCTTCCCTCATATCTTCTGTGTTCCAGAGCTCTGTAGGGAAGCTGTATGTCCCAGTGCAGGAGGAAGTGGTGTATAAGATCAGCCTGGAGAAAGACCCTCTGCACCCGCTGCCAGACTTCTGAGAGGCGGATACCGACCCAGGGACATCGACTGCAGGGACGAGTCAAGGTCTGACTTGAGGGCCTTGGTCTGACTTCTGTGTCGCTGACCGAATCTCAAAGCCACAGTGACACAACGTGGACACTAGTCTGTCGAAGAAGAGTGTCATGGGTTTGAGCTGCCCCGTAAATGGAACATCTTAAAAAGCTAGATACTTTCAGAACGACAGCAGCGACTTCCTGTGTTTGTTCTGGAACTGTTGGATTGTACTGAGGTGCTAATAGGGTTTATTGACACACTGCCTGCATTGTTCTGAAAAACAGGTTTGTGTCGAGGAGTGGAAACGGTGTGTGTGAGGGCAAGGAAAATGTTCTCATCTTATCAAAGGTGTGGCCTCCCACTGCTTGAAGTCACAGTTCAAATGTAAAATGTTATCAGAAACCCAGCAGAATAGGAGGGTGAAGTACAGTAGTTGAAACCCAGCACAAGAGAAGGGTGCAGTACAGTAGTTGAATCCCAAAACAGCTACGTCATTCTAACGGGATCCTCGTCACATTAACAGCATGGGTAGAGTTGCGTTATCTGTCTGACAATGGGGTGTCAATGGGGTGTCAATGGGGTGTCATTTTTATTTAATCAACATCAATTTCTATTCAGGGTAGATGTGATGGAAATGTCCTTCCTCATCGATCACACGGCATACTTCTTCTGATTTAAGATGGAAAGTGAAGGATTGTGTAAGTGATGAAATGAACTGTATTCTACAAGGCCATTGAACTGAAAGCTCCCACCCCCCTGTGTAACGTCTCGCCCTGCTCCTTAGTTTATGCTTGTCTTTGTTTCATGTTATTCACTTATTTTTCCTGTTTATTTTTGTGTTCCTCACCTTGTCTCTCGTTTCAGACACTTCACCACCTGCCCTTGTGTGATTGTCGACCCTGCCCTGATTGGCCTTACCTCTTCCTCATCATCCTTCCCTGTGTATTTAGTCTGCGTGTTTCCCTGTCTCTATACCAGTTTGTGTTTGTACCTTGTGTCAAGCGTTCCAGCGATATTTCCTAGTGTTGAGTATTCCTGGTTATTTTGATCTCTGATAGTTTTTCTGACTTTGCCCTTTGCCTACCCCTTTTTGGATTATCTGCTTGATTTTTTTTAACTGCCTACCTGTGTACCAAACCCTGCTTTGCCTACCCCCTTCCTGGATTATCTGCCTACCCATTGACTGCCTACCTGTGTACCGAACCTTTTTTGATAGTAAAGACTATTCTATTGGATTTACATTTTTGTCTCCGGGTCGTGGGTTTGAGTCCTCTGCCTACGTACAACAGCCATTACAGTATGAACTGGCCAACAATGGACTCAGCGACTCTGACTCGGTGCGCGCTGCGCTTCAGACCCAGGAGAGACGGATTTTCCACCAAGACGAACAACTCACCTCAATCTGCCTGGGGGTGAGTGGGCTGGCAGAGCAACATAAGGGCTTCCAGGCTTTTATCGGTGGTCAGGTTTGCCAACTAGCCGATAAGTTCCAGCAGCTGACGGCGGTCCTCGAGATTCTCGTCTCTTCTCCTCCAGTCCCAGCACCATTCCTGACCTGTGATCCAGTTCCTGTCTTCGCAGCAACATGATGAGGGGAGAGGAGACAGAGGACATGATGTGAAATTCTGTGAACTCCTTAGGATCCTAAGTTTACCTACCTCATCCTAGCAAGAGGATGTCTATACTGTAGGGATGGCTTCCATGTACATGATGTACTATTCAGCTATACTGTATCTATACTAGATACAGTTGTAAACATGTCTACAAATGTGTGTGGAATGGTTATTTCTAGTGCTGCGTGTCCAGAAAATATTTATATTTTATATTTATAAAAAACAAAGTAAATGCAATAAAAATGGTATGTGCACAGTACACATGTACAGTATGCAGAGCCTTGTCATTATTTGCATGCCTGTTTAGTTCCTGTACACACTCACAGAGTCCTTCTCCACAGACACACACTCTTCCTTGCCAAAAGAGTTGAGTTCTTCTAAATTCACTTCGGAATGGGGAAAATAAAGTATCGGGACTTTAAGGGCCTGAACAGGTTGGGCCTGTTCGCTGATCTGTTTTTCAGTTCTGAAGTAGAGATAACAGAACGCTGGTAAACAAAAACAGGCAACACATGCCAAAAAATGCCTGGGCCAGGTCAGTACTTGTCTACTCTGCTATGGTGTCAGGTGTGCTGTAAAATGGCAGGCAAGGAGAAAGCAGACCAAGATCAAATAGTATTTTTTTTCTTATGTAGTATGCTTATAATGTCTGCTTTATAAGTCAAAAGAAAAGTTGACTTTGTTTCTTATTGAAAAAAATAAATAATAATCTGATCAGGAAGTTGTATTTACCCCAGGGGTTTTGCTCTTGGCAGTCTAGGTTGATATCTTTAGCACAACAGTCACTGTAGAATCACACTCCCTGTTGGCATCCACTCCTTCCCTGCCTCTGTGACCTACTGTAGGAATATACAACTAGAACAAGAACGATATGACTCTTATGACCTATGATATCCCTCTGCCAGAGTAATGACTGTCGGTTGGAGATTGGCCTAGTGGTCCAGCCTCTCAATCCAGTTTACTGATGATGTGAGAGTGAGTTTGAATGAGTTGAGGTTTGAGCTGTACAGTGGTCATACGGATAACACATACACACACTCACTCACTGTACCCTCTTCCTGGACACTCTGCTATGTAGCTCAGTGTTGTTGCTTCCTGGTTCAAAGTACTCACCAGATCACATGCACAATAGCCAACAGATCAAATGATTCATGGAAGATTTGTCTTAATGACATTCCTTTGACTTAACTCACAAGGAAGCATGTGCGTCTCAGACCTCATGAATATGCCTCATCTAACTGACTAACTCAGACATTATTGCCTCAATGTAAGATAGTTGGTCAGTGATTAGCCGAGCTATCTGTTGACAGTCATTGTATTTGACCAATGCCATAGACACACACACACACACACACACACACACACACACACACACACACACACACACAGGATTGCTGTCAAGCTTGCACTACACATTGCTGGCACAGTAATACATTTACATTTATGGCATTTAGCAGACGCCTTTATCCGAAGCGACGTACAATACATTTGTTTAAGTAAGTGAATCATCTATCCAACAGTCATCTTAAGACAAAGTTATCAATGCTCACAATGCTGGACAATAAAAAAAAGTCACACTTTAAATTTTTTTTTTATTTTATTAGCAGGAGAGAACTTGTACAGGGGGGTAGCAGGGGAGAAGAGGTCTCGGGGTTAGGGTTAGTATAGGGGGGGTAGTGAGGGTGAAGCGGTCTTTAGGAAGACAAAATGTATGTTAAGATGTAGCTTGAAGAGATGGGTTTTCAATCTACGGCGGAAGATCGGAAATGACTGCAGTCCTGACCGTTGTGGGAAGCTCATTCCACCAGCGGGGCGCCAGGACAGTGAAAAGCCGTGACCGAGTAGCGCGGCCACTGCATCCACCTTAGAGGCGGCGGTGCCAGGCGGGCAGCCGAGGTGGACGAGCGGAGTGATCTTGCAGGGGTTTGGGGGCTAACCATTGCTTGCAATTAGGGAGGGGCTGTTCCCTTTGCCGCCCGGTAGGCAAGCACCAGGGTCTTGAATTTGATGCGAGCTGCGAACCATGTGAAGAAATTACAGAGCCGAGAGATTTGGTATAGAGAGAGAACAATGCAGTAATAGCAGTTTACGGTTTCAATTGCAACATCTGGAATTTACAACATCTGACCCCCAGGAATGGTGTTGTGTGAACTGGTGACAATTATTCAAACATATGTTTTGTGGATTAATGAGAGAGGAATTCAAACTCTTAAATAGTTTGTGTACAGTCCATTATGTGTTCTCTATGCAATCTAGACAACGAATCGTCAACGATGACCCCACCAGTGCCCCCCTCAAGTCACTCACACATGCACTGTCATCTTAACACATATGCACACACATAATCATCCATCTGCTATTTATATTGCTTACTTATATGCTTACTGGTTATACTGTTCATATTGTTTATACTGTTTATACTGTCCATACTGTATATTTTTTAGTACTTCTATTTTTATTTTATTGTATTTTAAAACTTATTGTATTGTGCACTACTCTGTGGCACTGTCACTTTTGCATTTCACTGTATACTTGTATGCACGTGACAAATAAAGAATCTTGAATCTTGAATCACTTTTAACTTTTGGGACACAGTATAGGGCCAAGAATTATTTGTATGACACCCCTCATGGTTGAAACTCAGTTCATATGTATACTAGAAGTGTTGTCGAGTACAGTGGTAGTAAAAATCATGTTTAGCCTTGGAAAATATTGTCATAGACACACATTTACATTTTAGGTAGGTGGGCGGAGTAGGTGGGAGTAGGTGGGCGGAGTTCCACTATTGGATCTCAGAGAACACAGATAGTTTTGAGTGGCCATTGATCTGGACATTTCAGCCACACCAGGCAGCCGTTGGCCTGCAGCATAATTTGTGGTCGAAGAGACCTGCTCAATCATGAATAACTGTTCTTCTTACTCGTGTTTCGTTTCGCTTTTTTATACATGAATGTTTCGCAAAGACTGTCCCACGCGTGTGAAAAGAACTGCTCCTCATTTGCTGAGAACTTTGTCTTGGAAAAAAGTTCGTCGAAGTTAGATAGACGCGCCCTGAGTGTGGCATCATACCGGAGAGGATATGTATGATTTGGGGGAAATTCTAATTTTGGGCTGCTTTGTTTTCGGCCATGGAATCATATACTCAGGTAATCGGACTTAACGTTTGCATAATAGTTTTCATGGTCCTATCACGTATGTACGTTATTGTTTCATCAAACGTATGCTCGGTTTTGGATGAAAATTGGGGAAACGACACAGCTGAGCACTTGAGTCAATTTCCCGTCAACGAATGGCGTCAGAGTCGAACACGATTCACTCAAAAATAATTATCGGTTTCAGACCATGGCCATAGGCTATATTGAATACATAATTGGTTATAACCTCTCTATAACAGTTTACATGAATCCTAATAAAGCCTTACATATGTATACCGCAATATTGTGTCATAAGGCTAGTATGACTGTACAAGGGCTAATCTTTATAGGACTCTTTGAAACTATAATGCTTCATAAGAGGTAACCAAGTGAATGAGAAGGGTGTGTACTGTTATTTTCATGAAATACATAAGAGGGTGCTTCAGGTAAAGTTTTTGTATATAATGTAAGTCCATTGTGCTTGACCATAAATTATTGTTCTTTTTCCACTGTAGATCAGCTCCCATCACCAATGAATGTGTCCTTCACTTGGACTGATGAGAAGTTCCATTACTATGGCAATCTAACATGGATAGCACCAGAAAAGGGGTCCTTGTGTAAATACAAAGTAGTCGTGCAAGAGAAAGGCCAGGTGGGTTAAATTGTATACCAGTTGTAGCTAAGTCTTGGCATCATATCATATCTGTTTAATTTTTGGCAACAATCTTCATCACTCAACTTAAACCAATACCAATTTATTACTTTTTTTGTCCCAAATTCAGTCTCCCCGAAATATATGTTTACTCTCTGAATTTCCCCAAGATTATTCCTGAACGGACCGGGAACACATACTTCAATCGTGCTGTTACCACCGAGACGGGAGTGAACTTCTCGGTTCAAGCCTCCTGCAATGGGAGTGAGAGTAAACCTGCGGAACTTAACATCCCCTCCCCGATAGGTGGGTTCCCTCTGTCATCATAATGTTCTCCTAAAGGCCCTAAACACTGAAAGCAATGCGTGACATATTGTTTATCCCTATGAAGTAGCCTAATATGAAAATAGCAGGTATAGCAATGAACTGGATTCTTAGTGACATGTTGTCTTTCCTGTGATAGAGCTGGTGAAAGATTTCCAGTGCTCTCTCTACTCCTCTAAGGGCATGAACTGTTCATGGCTCCCAGCCAATCAGCCTTCTGACCTCCAAGTCTACTACCGGTGGTGAGAATGACTACTTCCTGTTGGTAGTTCATGGTTAAACATTATTTTTTTTCGAAAAAAGAACCATTTTGGATTATTTTGGGAGTGGCAGGTAGGTTAGAGAGGCCGGCCAGCAATCGGAAGGAAGCTGGTTCGATCCCCACCTCAGGAGGGGGCCAGATGTGAGCTGGTGACTGGAGGGTTGCTGGCATCATATCTAAAGTATCTTATTACCACTGCCGTTGTGCCCTCGAGCAAGGCACTTAACGCCTAACTGCTCCAGGGGTGCCTGTCTTTCCTTTGTTTCAGGGTTGGTAGACCCCAAGTAGGAGAATGTGACTTGTACAATGGTAGTATGAGGACAGAATGTCACCTGATTGATGAATCTGGAATCCTATCCCATAATGTCTTCTTCCTGGTCAATGGTACACTCAATGGCTCTTCTGTACAGAATACTTTCCTGCAGATTCCTCGCAATCAAGGTACAGTTTTAAGGCGCTCCAGAGAACATGTGTTTGGAGTGTTGTGTCTCTTCTTTTTGTCTTATCAATGTCTCGCTTGTTGATCATTCTTTGAAAAAATCCCTCCCTCCACTCATCCTGCAGTTCGACCCCCAACCCCCAGACTGAATGTTACAGAGGATGGGGATCATCTCATAGTGAGCTGGATCTCACCTGACATTGGTAATGCAGATTGCTGGAATTACATCATCAACACCGCATGTACAGAGCCCTGGGTAAGCACTGCAAATATGAGCGTTCATTTTGAATCTTTAATACGGCCTATGAGTTGACAAAAAGGTATTTTTACAACCCTGGTTAGTGTGAATCCCAAACTCAATTCAGGAGATTCATTTTAATTAAAGAATTGAACAATTATTGAATTGAGATTTTGCGTCACTTCCTCAATTGACTGAATGGAATTCTGTCAGACGACAAAAATATGCCACAGGGTCACTCAGATACTGTATTTGTTAATATCCTTCCAGATTATAAAACCCATTGACAAAAAGGTGCACTCAGAAAAGAGGCCCTATGTCCCACACTGTCAGCACAGAATCCGGCTTAAAGCAGTCTTTGAAAGCAAATGTGGGAAAGGAGAGAGCCCCTGGAGTGAAGAGGAAATACGTGGTACAGGTTCTCCTGCTTTAAACCCAATATTCTCACCTCAATAATAGTATAATAGTATAATAATGACAATAATAATAATAATAATAATAATAATAATTATATTATTGTCATATAATCTTTGTTTTGTATCCTCTCTTATATACAGCAATTCAAGTATAAACATGCTGGTGAATCTAAAGATAGGAAGCTTTCATACACTGATGTTGTTGTTCTCATGTTAAGGCTCGGATGGGAATCCACATAGGACCGTGCTTGTAGCAGCTGGTATCATTCCAGTCATGCTGGCCTTCTGTGCCATCATGATGTTTGTTTGTTTTATGAAGTAAGTAAACATGCATCCATGTGTCTCCATTTGAATTCTCCCCAATAAATAGAGGGAAATACATAATACTATTTACTTTGGATGCTGCATTGTTAGGTTATTTGGGTCCTATTTGAATAATTAACCAGGTGATAATTGTATTTCCTGCCCAGATACAAGGACAGGATCCTTCCCAAAATCCCAGAGCCAACTAATCTCCTCAGGGATATGTTCAATAACAACAGCAATGAGATGGTGAGAACAGTGACCTCTGCTCTTGTCACCAAGAGCAAAAATGCTTTCCCTCCTGCCTTTGTCCCTGCTCCAGTATGTGTATATCGACCCTTGGAGCAGACCTGGGTTCAAATAGTATTTAAAATAATTTCAGATACTTGTCTTAGAGTTTGCCTGGCGCAATGGAACCAGTGGCATAGTCTTGAAAGTGCATACCCCACCCATCTGGCACTCCAGACTGGCAAATATTTAAAATACTTTTGGACCCAGATCTGCCTTGTAGTGGACATGCCCCTCATGATGTCTGTCTGTTTCAGAGCTCCATAGGGGACCTGTATGTGCCGGTTCGGGAAGAAGAGGGGGACTGTCAAATCACCCTGGTGCAGGAGGACCCACTCCACATGCAGGACCCCATCCTACCATAGCCAGTCCTGAGAGAGACACATACTGACGCAGGACCACATTTCATTGAGCTGACCTCATTGCTCCTGTGTGTGTTTGTGTGTGCATGCATGTGGGTCAGGGAGGTTCCTGATGAGAAGGTCACACCCATGGACTTCTCTTCCACTGGCAAAGGTCAGAGTCAAAGGTCAAAGTGGGAGGCAGGGTGCATGATGATACTCCCTACACACACTCCCAGTCCAGTCCCAATAGGAGTCGAGTGGAACTGAGGAGATGTCACAAGTGCTGCCAGGCCCTTCAACTCAGGCTTCCAAGGGACAGGTTTTAGGAAAACGAGAAAACCATCAAAGTGTATTTAAAGCTTTAAGTTATATGAAAAATCTGTCTGTGACAGTAGGTAATAATGTAGTAGTATCAAGCTGAGCATCAAATAGAGCCCTTGTATTATTATACCCTTGTCTGTGACAATAAAGATATCTTATCGAATCTAGTATTAAATTGACATGCGTGCTTCAGTGCAAGTGGAGGATGGGGGTTTACAATCTTGGTGACGTGTGTTTATTACTACAATTAAAGTTAAAGTACCATGTAAGTCACCTGCCTATTCCAGGTATTTCATAGATCTAATCCACCTAAGCATGAAAGCATGACTCAGCTGAAAATAGCAGGAATGGAATTTCAGTCTTTTGTTGAAGGAATTGACTTCCTGGTGCTAAAGCAGCTGACAGGCCTGTAATTCTGTCAACATTAATGAGCTAGACAACTCTGGGAGAGTTCCAAAATAACAAACATAGGCCTACTGTAGTTTGGGTGATTTTTGTTGCAATATCTCTCAAGTAACACAACTGTGCAGGGGGTAATAAACATCAGGTTATCCAGCGCGGGCTGTTCCTAATTGCGCTTAATAGGGGGTAACGTTGATATGCACCGCCATCTGCTGACCATATAGAACAACCACACCTCATCGGTACAAAATTGTCTTGTCTACGTCCTATGTCTATCCAATTGACAGGCTACAATAGGTCGTTCGATATGGGAACTTCGTAGACAAGTATATGCCATAGGGATGCTATGATGCAACAGCGGTGCAACGTAGCCTAGCCTGCTTCATCATGCTCGTTGCCACCGCACGGTGCCATACTCAACATCACTTGCGTTTTAATAATTTTACATTCTTATGCGATCAAATATGCACAAATAATAATGTAAAGTAGTCCCAATTAACAGCCAGTGTACCATTGTATTTTGTATCGTAGCCTATTTTTCAGCGCGAGTCACCACGCGACAATCCCCCCTAAATTATTTCATTTATCCTGCGGAATTTGTTTGAATAGAATTGTGAATGCATCTAAAGAGAAATTATAATATCCACATCATCGCCGCTTTGTACGTTCCTCCTGACACGACTGATACAGAAAACTAAACGCATCTGCATGCAGCAAAGGCACAAGTTCACCATTTTGGCTCACAGGGAGGCGTTTTAAGTCTATTGTAGACAGCGTTTAGATCGCCCTCTACCGGCCGCTCGCTCAGAGCCAAAATGTCGACGGAGAGTGGTCCTGATGCTGCAGGGATGAGAGTGTCGACATAGAGGATGTAAGTATCTAAACCTTGCCAGAATCAAAAATATTGGCGCAGTCTCTGTGGCGCAATGGAATAGCGCGCTGGACTTCTAATCCAGAGGCTCCGGGTTCGAGTCCCGGCAGAGATGGCTCACTCTGGATGCCGCATGTCAGACTTGCGGTCATTTTTATGAGGTGATAGGAAATTAACGGATTCCTCTACATTATTTTACAGTGCTAGGCTGCATTACTGCACTTAACATTATACGGATGATTCTGAAAATTGGGATGCATTGCTTAGGCTACTCAAAACACATGTAGGGTTATATGTTACTAAATTGACCTAACGAAATATATACATGTCCTTTGATCAGTATAAAATGATTACAATTCAGATAGTTTGTCATTTGAAATTGCTACCTCAAACTAACATTGGCATAACTCATAACTCATAGGCCATATTTGGCTTCTGAGCAGAGATCATCACATAGCCTATAATTATTGTTGGACATTTTTGCTTTAATTTATGCTTAAATAGTTTACTGTAATAGTAGATTTAAGACAATAGTAGATTTATTCAAAGACTACATTTAGGCATATAGCCTTTATTTAGCGAACGAAAAAACAGTCCAACCCCCAATGGAAGACTACGTCTGGGTTTTTTATTTAAGTTGATCATACTTTTGAGTAGACCTAGCTCTAGCCATACATGAACTCAAATAAATAAGATGGCCATGGCATAGGCTACTGATACAGCTGAGCAACTACATATTATCCACCTATGAATAACCCACGAAGCAGAATGATTTGATGACATGCCTGGCATCCTAATTATGTCTGCCTATGTTTCAGTAAGCAGATGTCAGCGTGTAGCAACATTTGTTGTGAGGTGCACCCATGTGATTACAATGATGGCTCCGGTTGTTTAGCTTTTAAGTTCTAGATTCAGAGCACTTGGGGGCGCTCCAAGACGTTACATTGTAAAAAGCTGAGGCGAGAAAGGACATTGAGTAGCCTCCATAGCCTGCAGGCTCAATGGTGACAGAGAAAACTATCGTTCATTAAAACCCCTGGTATTGGCTATTCTCCATTATTAGATTGAGGGAATGAGAATGTCAATACTGTCACACTGTTATCCTCTGTAGAATGCAGAAGAAACTCCGTTAGCCTGCCATTAGTTCCATCACACAATCTGTCAAGTCAAATGCAACAAACACCGCAAAGAACCAAGCAGAGTTGATCGCAAAAACAGAAAATCGCCGATGGACTTCATAATGTTGACATACTGTAGCCTACATCTTTTATAGCCTTATGTCGCTTAGCCTACTAAAGACATGAACATCTATAGCCTATGAGGTAGCCCTACCGCGAGATTCAGAGGGAAAGGAGGGGGTAGAGCTGTGGTGGTGACGTGAGAGGAGAGAGAGAGAGAGAGAGAGAGAGAGAGAGAGAGAGAGAGAGAGAGAGAGAGAGAGAGAGAGAGAGAGAGAGAGAGAGAGAGAGAGAGAGAGAGAGAGAGAGAGAGAGAGAGAGAGAGAGAGAGAGGAATGCGCCCCTAATGAGAAAACGGACCATCGCAGAGCATGCAAGAGCGGACAGCAAAGGGGAGAGAAAGCAAAAACGGAGAAATGGTCTAAACCGCAAAAAAAGAGAATTCAGGGGAGGTGGAGAACGACGAAAATCGTCATACACATTCGTTGGAAGGATTACAATTACTCCATAGGCGAATACAATCAAAAAGAGGGTCTTTGATGCTGTCCTTACGGAGAATTGAGCTAACGGACTTACTGGTCGGCTGAACCATGCAGAGGCTTCTGCTCCTGAGTTTGGCGTTGAGTTTTCACTGTGGTAAGAGAAGAGGTCTCCTTGTCATCGTCTCTAATCAACGGCACAGTGGTTTATGTTGCGGAATAATAGAGAGGCGTTCCAACTTGATGAAGGAAAAGTTACGCTAGATTCGTTTCTCTCTCTCTCTCTCTCTCTCTCTCTCTCTCTCTCTCTGTGTGTGTGTGTGTGTGTGTGTGTGTGTATGTGATTGTGAGTGTGAGAGACAGAGGTATATGCGATGAGTTTGTCTTATGCGTCGCAGTAGGCTACTTGTGTGTGTGTGTGTGTGTGTGTGTGTGTGTGTGTGTGTGTGTGTGTGTGTGTGTGTGTGTGTGTGTTTGTGTGTGTGTGAGAGAGAGTGTGTGTGTCTAACATGATCACGGCCTGATTGGTGCTAGAACCTACCCGACAGTATGACCTTAGCGTATCACACGCAGTCGGTACCCTATTGCCTTATTTAAATAGGATGTCGGTAGAGAGGACGTGATTTGAATGACAGTGCACGTCCAAAATCATGGACCAATGCTGCTCGATAGACCATTTATCGGAATGTGGGAAACGCTTGTCATGTAGCTGTTGATGAAGCTCTCTCTCTCTCTCTCTCTCTCACACACACACACACACACACACACACACACACACACACACACACACACACCAAGGCCACTGTAGACAGTCTCCTGGCTGCCAGGCGCAGCTGCCGCTCCTGCATGGAGCTTTGCGTCCTGCTCTTGCGCGTGACATAGATTGGAATGGTGACTCTTTTTTCACCGTGCATTTTATACTGGATTCAAGCATGCAGGTTCCACAATAGCATCTAACGAAACACCCCGAATGGCGTCTTGATTTTATATGATGAATGGTGACAGGTATGATGAAAGCTCTTGTTATAAGTTGTTGCTAGGAGACTAGTCCTCAGGGATAACGTGATTGCTCGAGCTACCTGTTTGATTACAGCATCGTTCTCGTGCTCGCGCACCAGGCAACCCTCCCTTTCCATTGTCTACCGTGTGTGACAGGAAAGTGTGCGTGCACGAAAAGTGCGCGCGCGTGTGTTTGTGCGTGTGTTTGTGTGTGTGTGGGCGCGCGCAGGTGACCGCCCGACCACTTAATCATAGGTAGGGGGCGTGTTTGAAGGTAGGTGCTGTAATGTAAAAGATGATGTCATCCATGTCTCTTTTAGTTCTTTGTACAGCTCTCTCAACACTCATAGACAATGTAGCAAGTTAATACCACAACATATTGGTATTGGAGATATCTCCAGTGCACTGTGATAGCCATATAGACTCACTTGTAAAGAACCAACTAACTGTTCTATTTTAATCAGTTACTAGTCTAGCATAATGATATGATAGAATGAGTAATCATTACACAAAACAAACCATATTAGTGGATTGATAAAGACAAAGACAAAGACAAAGACACACACACACACACACACACACACACACACACACACACACACACACACACACTCTTTCTGTTGAAGAAATCCCTCCTCATTATCACATGTTGATGCATAGTCAGTGCACATGACTGAGTCTGCAGTACGATGTCCAACAGCACACCCGCATGTATCCTGGTGACATGTCTAGAACAATGTGTCACTGTGTACTTCCATGTGTGTTCACAATTGTATCAATTATTCCCACTAATAATGCCAATCTGAAACATTGCAATCAAAACTCTTGACAAAGATAAGGTCGCTAGATGTTGGACTGTTTTCTTTTTGAAATGTATGGAATGTTGATATTCAACTGAGCAGCGTATCTTTGAAGGACTCCTTTCTAATTTGCAACACTGCAAGTTGGTGTTGCTACCTAGGCCGCCCCGTCTGAACTGCTGACTCAAACAAAGGATCGTGTGCAGGTGCAACATTTGTCAGCCTCTGTCCTTGTGTGGAATGACGCTACCACTGACCACAGTGTCTTCTTCTATACCCAGCCGAGCCTTGAATCCTACGCAGATCTGATCTATCTGTGTTGTGGGACCACATTGTGTATCCATTGTACTCCCCTCTTCCCAATGTGATGCCTGACATCTCTGTCACACTTGGCTTGTAACTGTCAACATGTGACATGATGTTGATTGCTTTGGTGAATTAAGATAATTTGGTGAATCCCCTTTTCATCACAATATTTGTGGTTTGCTGAGGTTTATTAGGGTAGTTTTACCAAAAATATAACACACAGACTTTTAGACAAATAAAACCCGTATATAGACTTGACTCTTCAAATGACTAAATGATGCTGTCTCTGTTTCCTTTCTACGTTTTAATATCTTTTACTATCATCCTGACCACTCGGTCATTATACTTGTGCAGCTCGCAATTACAGTAAGAAAGTCATTTAGGCGCCTAAGTAAACAGTCATATAATGCTAGGTGTTAACATCAATCGTTATCTGTGTGACAGGCCAAACCAATTCTAAAAGTTCTAAAAAAACATTCCCTTTAAATGTCCCCTTTATATTAAAAGTCCTCCAAGCAAGAGAGGCAGAGTATATCACATTTGAATGAATCCCTTGGCCTTGTTTTCAAACTGTGTGTCTACATTTTACTGAGAGTGAGGGGGAAGGGTGCCAAAAAGTTGTTGGGGGGGAGGGGGGGGGGGGGGGGTCTGGTGGGCAGGTGGGTGAAGCCGAGGGGCCAGATCGAGAGCGATTAGAGGTTTTCGGGGGTAGTGGGGGATGGGGGATGAAAAGAAAGAGAGCGGGAGGGAGAGAGAGGGCGAGAGAGGAGGGGAGTGGTTGGGGGCCATGGAAGAGAAAGGGACGATTACTCAAGCCTGACTGGTTCCTCAGTGGGGACAGCGAAGCTGCTCATTCAGACAGAATATGGAAGAGAGAGTTCAAAGGCTATACGCTCAAATCAGAATTATTAAACCCACATCTAAGGGGCTCTTGGGCCTTGTAAGATGCATTCTGCACATGCCATGTCTTACGAGATTAATTGGTATTAATCGCTTCTGAAACTGCTGTTCGCCCTTTTCTTCAAATGTCTTTCTCTCTCCCTCCATTTCTCTCCTCTGTCCTTCCATTTCTCCTCCTCCTTTCTGCTAGATAAGCTCAATTCTCTTTCCCTGTCCCCTCTTGTACTTTTTTTCTCTCTCTCTCTCTGACTCTTTTCCCCCTCTTCCTCTATTTCCATCTACCCCTCAGCCTTTTTTCTCTCTCTCTTCTCTCTCTCCCCCCTCCTTCTCTAATAAGTTCCAGATGTGGTTCTTGCATTCCTCTAGTCAGTGGAGAGAGAGAGGGGGGAGGGGTCTGGAGGAAAAGCACATGAATTAAAACAGGGAGCACATGATGAGGAAGAGCCTTGGCCTGTACTGTAGACCGACCGACCGACCGACCGACCGACCGACCGACCGACCGACAGACAGACAGACAGACAGACAGACAGACAGACAGACAGACAGACAGACAGACAGACAGACAGACAGACAGACAGACAGACAGACAGACAGGCAGGCAGGCACGCATGCACGCACGCACACACACACACACTCTGATGAGATCCACTGCTGTTTTTTCACCCTTAAAAGTTTTGGGACACATCCCTCTCCCCCTCTTCGCCCACTCTCCCCCACCCACCCCCCACCCTTCTTGCATCCCTCCTCCCCCTGCAGGAATGTGGCTAATGGTGATGATGTCATTTCATTTCTCGCTCTCTGAGTTTTCTTAGAGAGGGGAGGGAGATTTGTGTCGCTCCATCCGTCTCCGTCTACGATAACAACATTACAGTCTACCATCCAACTAATCAGCTTACAGTTACTATACCACAGTGTTAGCACACCCAGCCTTTTAGCCCACAGTAAAAACAGTAAAAACTGGTAAATAGATTTACTTCTTATCTCACTACTGTCATACTATTGAGCTTACAGTTAAGACTAAAAGCATCTTTACACAGGCCTAAACATCAAGTGTGAACATGCCCCTTGTGTAACCACATTCACACTTCCCTCAGCTACATTCATAATATCTTTGAACTGATAAACTTACAGTGATACACAGTACCTTTACCCATACTATCCCTTAGTTTGTTCCTTGCAATAAATATGCCTCATTTTCAACAGTACCCAGATGTTAGTGATACAGTATTGTCCCATGAATATTACATCGCCTAGGGGGTCAAGGCCTGGGCTTTTATTGGACAGTTTGTGACGGATGACATTGTAAGAAGCGACATACCAATAAAATTAGATTGAACTGGATTGAATTAAACTAGACCTTTGAGAACATGATTTATGGAAACCTTTGAAAATGGCAGCCCTGTATTTGAATGTTAAATCAGTATTTCCCCAATGTTGGGTTGGGGTGGGATCTAATGGTGTGTTGCGGCCAGCGATTGAGATCTGGCTTGTAATACTGTACTGCACTATTTAGTTTATCTGGTGTGTCACAGGGTAATTCAATTGTAAAAGATTTGGATGGGTCACAGCTTCAAAATTGATTGGAAACCATTGTTATAAATTATTGATTCATGATTATATAGATTTTGCTTGCTGAATTCAGAATCAGGACACCAAACTTACTACAAAGTAGCCCTTTGATGTTTGTATACCCCATGATCAGGGTAACCACGTGGCATTGTCCGCCATTGTTCGTTCTAGTCACCCTTGGTTACTCTTGAGATTTCTTTCTTTTCTTTGTCATTTGCGTGATGAATTCACAAAGAGGCTGGATTATTTTGAAGAGAGGGGTTTGAATGCTGGGTATATTTATGTGCCCATAATGTATCAGACGCTTTGACCATGAATTATCATATTACCCA
>NC_139655.1:15375387-15427887 GCF_951799395.1 Argentina silus
TGCAGAACTAGACTAGAGGCCCTTAACAGTGGCTGGTAGACAATGACATGCACTGTAGTTAGTGGGAAGGGGGGGGACTGGGTGGGTTAGGGGTGCTGATAGATGACTCATATGGAGAAATGGGGAGAGAGAAAGAAGAGAGAGAAAGAGAGGTTGGAGAAAAATAAGTCATGAGAGAGAAGGGGGTGAGACCCTATGGTTTTAAGTCCTCTGCTCTGTGTTTGATCTTTCTTTCGTCCCAAGTCTCACTGCCCCCCCCCTCTCTCTCACACACTCTCTCTTTACCATTCTCTTTTTGTAACATTAATGAGACATACTATCATATGTACCATCAGAAATTGTATATCATACATGACGGAAAAGATAGTTTTGTACTCAGTTTTACCAGAAATACTCCAGCTAACTATTCAGTATGCTCCCATCTGTCCCAGGCCACAGTTTTTTTACAGTGTGTAAACAGACAACACCTTGTATATACAGTATAATTTTCTCTCTCTCTCTCTCTCTCTCTCTCTCTGTCTCTCTCTCTGCCTCTCTCCCAGTGTGGACAGCAAGATTCTCTCAGGAACCAGCGGACCAGTCGGTGGTACGGGGCCAGAGGGTAGTCCTGTCTTGTGTTGTCTTTAACTACTCTGGCATTGTGCAGTGGACCAAGGATGGACTGGCCCTGGGCATCGGAGAAGACCTCAGGGGTGAAACAACAACACTGGCCTCCCTCCTTAATCTGCTCTGGCTCTCCTTCTCTCCCTCTTTCTCTTTCTCTTTCTCTCTGGCTCTCTCTCTTTCTGCTCACATCCTATCTCTCATACTTACTTTCTCTCTCCCTCTTTTTCCCTCTCTTTCCCTCTGCAGTCCTCTCCCCCTGCTTCAGTCCCTCTTCATCCCTCTCCCTCTGCCTCTGTTCATGCTCATCCCCTCTCTCTCATTCTTCATCCCTCTCCCTCTGCCTCTGTTCATGCTCATCCCCTCTCTCTCCTTCTTCATCCCTCTCCCTCTGCCTCTGTTCATGCTCATCCCCTCTCTCTCCTTCTTCATCCCTCTACCTCTGCCTCTGTTCATGCTCATCCCCTCTCTCTCCTTCTTCATCCCTCTCCCTCTGCCTCTGTTCATGCTCATCCCCTCTCTCTCCTTCTTCATCCTCCCTCCCTCTGCTGCTCGCCTCACACTCTCCCCTTTTTCTATGCCTCTGCTCACTCTCAACCCTTCTTTCATTCCTCTGCTCTCTCCCCTCACCCTCTTCATCTGTCCCCTCACCATTCCTTTCTTTCTCTCTCTCTCTCTCTCTCTCTCTCTCTCCCTCTCCCTCCTTTTAATCATATTGTTACTGTAATGGTTCAGTGCTTCAAGCCAAAGCTTTTAAATAGAAACATGTGAATGAACACTGGCTGCCTCATACACATGCCCCCCCCCCCCCCACACACACACACACCCTCTCTCTCTCTCTCACTCTGTCCCCGTCCCTCCCACTATTCCTCCCTCCCTCTCCCCCCCTCTCTCCCACTCTATCTATCTCTGTGTACTATTCATATGCTTTTGCTCCCTCGACAATTCACATGCAAATGCACGCATAGACAACTTACAGACACACACATGCTCACAGGCACAAGGACACACAAGGTTAGAGATCCTAACCTGATTCAAAGCATATAGAGAGACAAATACACACAATGCAGTAACTGAGATATCCAGATTAAATATATCTATACATATGTTGACAGAGGCCATGAAATTTGCACCAGGATTTCTTTCAGTTGGAGCCCTCTAAAATATCATTGTCATAATGCATGCTTTTTTTCTGGCTTGTGAAAGAGAACATGGATGCCACCTAATGGTGAGAATGCACAGCACCCCAGTAGTGTGTGTGTGTGTGTGTGTGTGTGTGTGTGTGTGTGTGTGTGTGTGTGTGTGTGTGTGTGTGTGTGTGTGTGTGTGTGTGTGTGTGTGTGTGTGTGTGTGTGTGTGTGTGTGTGTCTGTGTCTGTGTCTGTGTCTGTGTGTGTGAGAGAGTATGTGTGCATTTGTGAGTGTGTGTGTGTCTGACTCTGTGTGTGTGTGTGTGTGTGTGTGTGTGTGTGTGTGTGTCTCCTAGCCTGGCCCAGGTACCGTGTGTTGCGGGTGGCAGATTTGGGCCAGTACAACCTGGAGATCATCTCTGCTGAGCTGTCGGATGACTCCCTCTACGAGTGCCAGGCCCCTGATGCAGCACTGCGCTCCAGAAGAGCCAAACTCACCGTCCTCAGTACGTCTAATGATATTAATTAGAGTGTGTGTGTGTGTGTGTGTGTGTGTGTGTGTGTGTGTGTGTGTGTGTCTAACTATGACCTTTCTCCAGTCCCCCCAGATGACCCTGTGATAGACGGGAGTCCTGAGGTGCTGCTGAATGCAAGGGAATCCTACAACCTGAGCTGTGTGTCCCGCGGGGCCAAGCCCCCCTCCATGATAGAGTGGCTTAAAGATGGACTCCCTGTGCAGCAACAAGCTGTCAGCATCACTGTGAGTTCATTAAACATGTATACACACACATGCACGCATGCACACACGCGCGCACACACACACACACACACTCACACATTCACTTTCATCAAGTCATACTTACTCTTTCACATCACAATGATTTTTTTTCAGTTTCATAGCAACCTTTTGTCTTTGCCATCTTTTAACCTCTTTCTCTACCTTTCTTTCTCTCTCTCTGTCTCTCTCTCTCTTAGGAGGTACTCCCTGACAGAAAGAGAGTGACTACACAGAGTTTCCTGCCCATCCACCCGTTGGATACAGACACAGGGCGGAACTTTAGCTGTGTGGCCAGCAACCTGGCTATTCCCACTGGCAAACGAACCACCGTCACCCTCAACGTACACCGTAAGGGCTGTCTGCGTTACAACTACATAACTGTCTTAGCTGATACAGTAGTTGTAGTAGCCATGATGTCGTTTTGAAAATGTAAAAAACCTATTTCCCAAATTTTCCTCCAGACCCCCCCACAGTGACCTTGTCCATAGAGCCTCGCTCAGTCCTGGAGGGGGACAGAGTCACCTTCACCTGCCAGGCCACCGCTAATCCACCTATCATGGGATACAGGTCTGTATGTCTCTATTCATCTACCGGGTTGTACCAAGATAGCACAGCTCGGGTCAACCTCATAGTGTGTAATAGGCTTAATTGTCTGGCTGGATCTATATTCAGATAAAGATTGTTATACTGAAAAGACTGCGTTAGTATAACTCAACCCCAGAGTGATTTCTCTGTCAGGTGGGCGAAGGGAGGTGTTGTCCTGCAGGGGGCGAGAGAGAGTGTGTTCACCACCAAGGCTGACCACTCCTTCTTCACTGAGCCTGTCTCCTGCCTGGTGTTCAACGCTGTGGGCAAAACCAACGTCAGCATCCTGGTGGATGTCCACTGTGAGTCTGTGATTATATTTGGCCAAGTCTGTCTGTTTGCCTGTCTGTCTGTCTGTTTGTCTCTCTCTCTCTCACACACACACACACACACACACACACACACACACACACACACACACACACACACGCACACACACACACACACACGTGCACACACACACGCGCGCGCACACACACACACACACACACACACACACACACACACACACACACACACACACACCATATACACACACACACACCACACACACACACACACACGACACACACACACACACACACACACACCCGTCACACACACACACACACACACACACACACACACACACACACACACACACACACACACACACTTTTGATCTAATCTAATTACATTTAAATAACCCAAAATACGCTCTATTCCTCTCCATCTCTCTCCTTAGTTGGTCCTATCCTGGTAGTGGAGCCCAGGCCAGTGACGGTGGACATAGACTCTGACGTCACCCTTAACTGCAAGTGGGCTGGGAACCCTCCGCTGACCCTTACCTGGACCAAGAAGGGCTCCAACATGGTGAGACTGAGCTCTTGCTTCTCTATCGCTTCTCCACTCTCATCCTTCCCTCTCTCTGTATCCTCACAGTCCGCTAGATGCCCCCCTTTTCTCCTCTACACATCTCTCCGCTTTCACCACGTTTTTCTGTCTTTCTGTTTGCCCCCTCTCTTTTCTATTCCATGCATCCATTGCTCGTTTTATCTCTCGTCCCCCCTAACCAGAACCCTCTCTCTCTCCCCTGGTCAGGTGCTCAGTAACAACAACCAGTTGTACCTAAAGTCAGTGAGCCAGGCGGATGCGGGACAGTATGTGTGCAAGGCCATCGTCCCCAGGATCGGAGTGGGCGAGACTGAGGTCACTCTAACGGTCAACGGTCAGTAATATCCAAAATAAACAGCAGTACATTCCAGGATTGAGTTTATGGTTTGAGATTGTTACATGTATTATTGTAGTGTAAGACAATTAGATAAGCTGTTCACAGATCTGATCCGAATAAGCATACAAACATGGTATGGGGGTCTACTGTCTCCTTCCTTCCTCACTTTGTCTCTTTTCATCTATCCAGGTCCTCCCATCATCTCTAGTGAACCAGTCCAGTATGCAGTCAGGGGGGAAAGAGGAGAGGTCAAATGCTACATCGCTAGCACACCTCCACCAGACAAGATTGTGAGTGGACACTGCAAAGTATCATATACAACAGTGGAGGCTGAAATCGGAGGATAGGTTCATTGTAATGCATGGAACAGAATGAGGAATGGTATCAAGCACACATGCAAACACCGACAACTTCTACATTATCACTAGTATCTTCCACCCTCTCCATGGCAATCTGTATTGTAAACACCCAAGTAGTGGTGCCCAAACTTGTTATTTTGTGACACTGCCCAAATCTTCTGGATCTTTCCTGTGACCCTCGAAACAAACAAAACCAGTGAATCTAGCTAAATGGGACCTCCTCTCGTGCAGTGTCTGAAAACAGCTGCTATCTCTCCCAGTCATGTGTTCTGGTTGCAGTCAGTGTGTCTGTGTGTGTGTGTGTGTGTGTGTGTGTGTGTGTGTGTGTGTGTGTGTGTGTGTGTGTGTGTGTAACTCTTATAACCCAGTGAGTTTGATTCAGGATGACTCACCAACCGGAGCCTAATGCAAGGACAGAAAAAGATGTATAAAATATGAAGGACAGGAATGGAACAGTTGTCCCTGTAAAATGCCACTGCCAGAGTTTCTCCTTTTTCAGAATAAATGGGAGATTACCAGAACATGTGGCCTTATGCATTTTTTAAACATGTTCATACTTCATCTTGAATAATACAGCTGCTTTTAGCGGTTTGAAAGTTGGGAAATGTGCAAGATTCTCACCAACTGTAAAAGTGCCTCGTCCCAGAATAGAGAGAGCATTAAAACTGTTGCTGGTGTGGGAATGTAGAAGTGTGTGAATGTAGTTTTGGTGCATGTTTATTTACTCTGTATGTGTGTGTGTGTGTGTGTGTGTGTGTGTGTGTGTGTGTGTGCATGTGTGTGTGCGTGCATGTGTGTCTGTGTTTGTGTGTGTGTGTGTGTCTGTGTCTGTGACTGTGTGTCCTTGTCTGTGCTTATGTATGTATGTGTGTTAACCTGTGTGTGTGTGTGTGTGTGTGTGTGTGTGTGTGTGTGTGTGTGTGTGTGTGTGTGTTGCAGGTGTGGGCATGGAAGGAGAACGTGTGGGAGAAGGAGAAGGGGACTCTGCTGGAGAGGTACACAGTGGAGCAGAGTAAACCGCTCTCTGAGGGTGGAGCCGTCCTCTCCACCCTCACCATCAACAACGTCATGGAGTCTGACTTCCTCTCCACCTACAACTGCACCGCCTGGAATGCCTTCGGCCCAGGGACCATGATCATCACCCTGGAAGAGACTGGTACATCCTCAGCCCCCCCCCCCCCCCCATTCATTCATAAACCTTTACAAATCTTAGTCTATCACTTTTCTGTTAATTGGATGCTACCTTTTGGAAAATGGTGATGTAACTAACAGATGAATAGATATGCAGGTATTAACAACTCTCTCTCATTCGTTACCCCCCTTCTCTCCCTCCCTCTCCCCCCCCTCCCTCTCTCTCTCTCTCCCTCTCTCCCTCTTTTCTCTCTCTTAGAAGAGGTTCCAGTGGGGATAATAGCAGGTGGGACAGTCGGCTGCACCATCCTGCTGTTCGTGTGTTTGCTGGTTCTGGTTCTCATCTTCTACCGTCAGCGCAAAGGCAGTGAGTAACAACAGCATCTACCAGGGGAGGCTGGTGGAGGTAGAAATTGGTGGACGGCTCATTGTATTACATGGAATGGAATAAGGAATGGTATCAAACATTCCATGCTTTACAATGAGTCTGTCCTCCAATCTCTACCTCCACCAGCCTCCACTTGCATCTACATACTTGTACACGCACTGTAGATAAACCAGGAAAATATCACTGCATATACAGACCAGACCTGGGCAAAACAAACATTTACCTTATCGAGCATGCAGTGTTTACACTTCTGAGACTATTCCAGTTCTTCCATACAGAAGTATTCCCAGGGATGTGCGTGTATATCCCATCTATATTCAACTTTACTGTGTTGTGCTTCCAGGTCGTCGAGGGGTCACGCTGGGTAAGCCAGACATCAAGGTAGAGACAATAAACAAGGAGACACACAGTCTGGAGGAGGACTCCGGCAGCGTTTCCACAGCATCACGCATGGTCAAGGCCATGTACTCGGTGAGTATCCATGGAAACGAAACAGCAGGTTTTGTGTGAACTTTATTGCATTTATGTACCCTCGAGAACTCCTAGGTGAAAGTCTTACCGCATACCTAACTCTATAACAAAGATGGCTTTCATGAATTGCTACATCTTATCAATTTTTTTCTTTTCGATCACTTTAGTCTGAATTCTTAGAATAATTAACACTTAATATGACCCTCTTCAACTTAAATCCGATCTGTCACTTTTTCTTCCTTCCCTCTCTTTTTTCTTCTTCGGTCCCTCCCCTCTTATGTTGCACTCCTTCCCACCTTTGTTGTTTTTTCATTGTTTGATGGTTTAGTTTCTGCCCTCTGTGTCCTTCTCTCCCTCCTCTCAGCCCTTTAAGGACGATATAGAACTCAAACAGGACCTACGCAGCGATACCCTGGACACTCGCCAGGAGTATGACCTAAAGGTGAGCTCCACACACACACACACACACACACACACACACACACACACACACACACACACGCACACACACACACACACGCACACACTCGACACACACACACACACACACACACTCGACACACACACACACACACACACACACACACACACACACGCACACACACACACACACGCACACACACACACTCGACACACACACACACACACACACGCACACACACACACACACGCACACACACACACTCGACACACACACACACACACACACACGCACACGCATACACACACACACATACACACACACACATACACACTCAACACATTCATTCACACACACATACATGCGTTGCACACATACACGTACACATACACACGTAGATCCCTTAGACCTTTGTCATCTCATCCTCTCTCTTTCTTCAGGACCCCACGAATGGCTACTACAACGTTCGCGCATCCACCCATGACGAAGGCCGTCCCGCCTCGCGATCCATGCATTACTCAGACTACCGTCCCTCCAACACACCAGGAGGCGCTGCCTCCGTGAGCAGCAGTGCGGGTGGATCAGGTGCCACGGCCAGTGGAGGAGCCCCACCGGGGGCCATAGCCACCGCCGGCCGGCCAGGCTGCTACGATCCGCGGCCCCCCTCCAGACTATCCCACAGCAGCTATGCTCAGTTCAACACCTTCACCCGGGCTGGGCAGAGCCAGCAGCCCCCTCCCAACCCTGCCCCGCAAACCAGCGAGTTCCCTGGAGACTGCAGTCTGCTGGACTCCACTCCTCAGCTGGCCTATGACAACTATGGCTACCCCTCCCACTACCCCTACCGCATGGGCTTTGCCCCACCCAGTCTGGCTCCCTTGGAAGCTGGACCGTCCTATGAGATGTATGGGGTGGGTTCTGGGGTGGGGCCGGGGGTTGGGGTGGGTTCTGGGGTGGGGCCTGGGCCTCCGTCAGGGCCAGAGACTGGACTGGGGAAATACGGCAGCTCCACCCGCTTCTCCTACACCTCGCAGCATTCTGACTACTCCCACAGACACACACAAAGGATGCAGACACATGTGTGAGATAGATACTCACATGTACAGTAGGTACTCATACAGAGGGGTGAGGATGCATCTCATACACACTGTCACTCATACATACACAGAGGCCACACACACACTTATGCACGTATACACACATGCGCACACGTGAATGCACGCACACACACACATGCACACACGCGCACGCACACACACACACACACAAACACTCACTCACACACACACACACACACACACACACACACACACACACACACACACACACACAGAGGAGTCAGAATTTGCCCATGAGTCAGGGAGGGTATGAGAAAAAGAAATAGAATCCGGAGCAATGGAAAGGAGAGAGTGTCTGACTGAGACAAGGAGGGGAATTCCTCACAATCCTTAATTCCCTCACTCCCAGTGAGTTTATATCTGAGCTCTGAAAGAGCAGACAGCGAAAGTCACAATCAAGACAAGCAGAGAGGGGATTAGAGAACAAGAGATCTTAGATCTTAATTATTGAAATAAATAGCATTACGCTATGAATTTAGATTGTAATGACGAGAGGGAGTGTTTTAGGCAATTTATTCCATATTCGATTGCCCAGTATTAAGGCATATCATGGACAAATTGACTGTCAAATATAGTAAACACTAGTCGGGCAGAACCTCAACCAGTGGAGGGTCATGACTGGCTGCCATTTTGTTTTTGCTGGTTGTTTTATACAGTGATCTTAGAGCACATATATATCCCAGAATGCCCTACTACAGTATGCACCATGGTGCTGGCTTAGTTGGGGTCATCGTTTTGCACTGCATTACAGTATTCATGCTTAGAATTCCCTCATCTATATCTGTATATGTCTCTTTTATTTGCACACCAGACTAGAGCTTTGTATTCTATTTTTTAACATTACAGAATTATTTTTGTCATATTTTCTGTAAAAGGAGGTGTGGACCAAATGTTCAAACGTAAGTGTTGAGTCCTTTGTTTGGGGTGATATTCACTTGAACAAACAAAGAGAAACATATGAAGTGTTTGTGGACCTGAGATTCTGCTGGCAATGAGGGTAGGCAGAATTCAGGAAGGGGGGTGGGTGGGGGGTCATGAAGGAACCTTTCTGCAAAGTGTCCATTCATGTTTTATTTTCGACCTTCACAAGCATTTATATGCAGTAGAAACCATGGAGGACACTCTATGGGCAGGTGTTCTAGTACTACCAAGGTGTTGTACTACTACCAAGGTGTTGTATTACTACCAAGGTGTTGTATTACTACCAAGGTGTTGTATTACTACCAAGGTGTTGTACTACTACCAAGGTGTTGTACTACTACCAAGGTGTTGTATTACTACCAAGGTGTTGTATTACTACCAAGGTGTTGTACTACTACCAAGGTGTTGTATTACTACCAAGGTGTTGTACTACTACCAAGGTGTTGTACTACTACCAAGGTGTTGTATTACTACCAACTGGGCCCTCCTCCTCTTCTGGAGAGCTACAGTAAGCCTAGTGCCCCCTGCTGATACAGAGAGATACGGGGAGAGAGAGAGAGAGGGTGGTGTATTGGGGGTTACAGAACAGAGCGGCCTTAGGGGAACATGTCGTTACACTTCATCATTCAGTCCTCACACTCAATCAGCCAACGGGCCAGAGGAGAATGTGTATGGAGAGGTTCAATTAAGGTTTGTCTACGGTATTGACGTAGTGGTGTATGATTGTGTGTGTGTGTGTGTGTGTGTGTGTGTGTGTGTGTGTGTGTGTGTGTGTGTGTGTGTGTGTGTGTGTGTGTGTGTGTGTGTGTGTGTGTGTGTGTGTGAGAAAGAGAGAGAGAGAGAGAGAGAGACAGAGATTGTGTGCGTGCGTGTGTGCGTGTTTGCTCACATCTATTTGTACAGTGTATTTGTATAGATGTGTGAACGACAGTGTGTGTGTGTGTATGTAAAGCATATACATACAGTACTCTACCTGTGTGTGAGTGAATATTGTATGCATGTCAGTGTGTACAGTATGTGTGTGCATGTCTGTATGTGTCAATGTGTGCGAGTGTGTTTCAGTAATATGTCCATATCATTTCTCTCACAATCCTGTTACAATACTTTTATACCTCTGGTAGGACTGTATCCTGTATTATTGTGTCTTTGAATTTAGAAATCCAATGTTTATCTTATTGTACTGTTCTTCGTAGCAGAGAAAACTGTTCAAACAATGTACAACAAAAGTTATCAAATTTTCATTTTTTAATTTCATTATCTCCAATATTTTTTAAAAATGGTATGTCATTATTTTTCCACAGTATTACAGAAATAAAAAGCACTGTTTTTTATAAAATAAGCAATGTTGTTTGTATGCAATTTATTTTTGCAGGGGATACCATCTCCGTATGGTCCACTAGTATCTCATCCCCATTGATAAAAAATAGACAGAAAAAAACAAAAAAAAACAAAGAGACACACACAACATCCAAATGTAAATATGAATATAATCATAGTCTCACAGATGTGGCTAACACACACACGCACGCACGCACGCACGCACGCACGCACACACACACACACACACACACACACACACACACACACACACGCACACACACACACACACACACACACACACACACACACACACACACACACACGAGTGTACCCAAAATGGTTTGTTTATTTATATAGCAGAGCCTCTCTGCAGAGGCAGAACCTCACCCTTCAAACGTTGTTCATTACATTTCAGTACGGTAGGTGGCGACATCATTCTATCATCGCTACTGCACAAACCAAAGAAGAAGAGATTTAACTACGTCACCGTCAGAGCGATTTCGATAGCCAACATGGCGGGGACGATGTTGAGGTCGCTTACCAAACTCGGACGTCCTTCAACAAAATTAATTCTAAATAGTAATTTGGTCAGCCCTGGTTGCACTGTCCTGCAAAACAGGTGAGCTCCGCATACTTGAATTCACGCAGTTGCATTTAAAATGTCCATGGATATGCCATTGATGTAGCCAAGTTAAGAATCTAAAATCTGGTTTCTGACACAGCTCGTCTCATTGCTAGCTAGCCTTAGCATGCTAGCAAGTGGATCTTGTTTTGTTGACTGACTTGTTGACAGAACACGACCCTGTTCTCAATGCGAGATTGTGTTTCTGTGTCATGATTGATATTGTTAGTTGAATGTTGCACATACAAGTCATCATTCCAATGATTGTTTCCAAGTAAGCTAGCTAGTTAAAGCTAACTTGGGGATTTTGACAGCAAGCAGCACATTGCTGGCAGTCAGTGACTTTGTCAGTTGACATCATCACCCTACTGAGGCAGCTTGTTGGTTTGTACAGTGACTTTGTCAGTTGACATCATCACCCTACTGAGGCAGCTTGTTGGTTTGTACAGTGACTTTGTCAGTTGACATCATCACCCTACTGAGGCAGCTTGTTGGTTTGTACAGTGACTTTGTCAGTTGACATCATCACCCTACTGAGGCAGCTTGTTGGTTTGTACAGTGACTTTGTCAGTTGACATCATCACCCTACTGAGGCAGCTTGTTGGTTTGTACAGTGACTTGTTAGTTAATGAGATGTGTATAGCGTTAGCATTAGCAATGAATGTGTATGTTTTTCAGAAAACTGTCAAGAAGCCAGTTGTATTCTCAGAGGGTACCTTGGTGTTGTTACCCAACCAACGTGAGCTTCACAGTGTTTTCACAACGTGATGCCAGTGTATCTTATCCTGACAGTATAGAGGCCAACACGGACTTGTTTTCTCACATACACTTATAGGAGGAACAATTTAGGCTAGTCATCCGATGTCAGTTGTTCAGGTTTAGGAAAGCTTATTAATACTTAGCTGAATGCCATATCAATTGGAATTGGTCAACTGTTGCTTTTCAGGCACCTCAACAACTAGGTGTATCACTCTTGGTCCTAACTGTTTTAACCTTGACATCACAGTCCTGTCTTGCCCACAGTTGACACTAGCCAGGTCAAAGAGATTCCTTGGCACATGTGATCAGAGTTAGCCTACTTCAAGAGCCTTGTAGATTAAGCTTTGGGACAACATGCTGCCTGGATCTCAGGATTACCCAGTGACACAGATTGTGTATTGTTTTTTGTCCTCCAGGCAGAAACAGTGGCAGCCAGATGTTGAATGGACGGAGCAGTATGCCGGGGCGGTGATGTACCCCAGCGCCATCACTGATAAATGGTCCCCCCCACCATGGAATGGTAAGTCAGATGACTGTTTTTCTTTCTGTCTTCATCTGTTGTGATCTTAGTTACTGCTTGGAATGTTGTTATAATAAGTGTTCTTAAAAATAATTTAGTATTTCAACATTATTCTTTCAACCCATCTGTGTGAAGGCTAAACTAACATTTCTCTATCTTTCTCTCTTTCTCTCTCTGTAGATAAGGATCCTCCTATGGAGAAGGAGGTGTCTAACCTCACCATAAACTTCGGCCCCCAGCACCCTGCTGCCCACGGCGTGCTGCGTCTGGTGCTGGAGCTCAGCGGGGAGTCAGTGAAGAAGTGTGACCCACATGTGGGCCTGCTGCACCGCGGCACAGAGAAACTCATTGAGTACAAGACCTACCTACAGGTAGGAACCTCACTGTAGCATACCTGTAGTAAGGTAAGGTGGCATAAACTGAAAAAGCATAAGAAACAAAAATATGATACAAAACTGACACCATAGGCTGCTCATGCCTCCTGTTAGGCCAGCAGAATGATACTAAAACCATACTGGTTGAAGTCTACTACTAAGACAGCCCATACTTGACAGACAGACTGTTTGATGACATGCGTTGACCCCCTGTGTTTGTGGTGTAGGCACTGCCGTACTTTGACAGGCTGGACTACGTGTCCATGATGTGCAATGAGCAGGCCTACTCTCTGGCTGTGGAGAAGCTGCTGAACATCGAGGCCCCACCCCGCGCACAGTGGATCAGAGGTGAGAGAAGTCACTTGTTATGACCATGTCAGAGACAAAGAGGTTATTCTCTCATATTTTCTGGACCTATTTTGCCCTTTCATTTTAATGTCACTAGGGGGCAGTAGATGTTCACCTCATGTTGAACAGACGGTGTGAATACTCGTGTAATACTTTTGTGTTGTTTTTAGTGCTTTTTGGAGAGCTGACTCGCATCATGAACCACATCATGGCCATCACTACACACGCCCTGGATATCGGAGCCATGACCCCCTTCTTCTGGATGTTCGAGGAGAGAGAGAAGGTCAGTTAGAAGGCACAGTCTGTGTGACCTTTGTCCTTTTGTAGATGGTCTAAGACCTCAAAAGTCTTTCATAGATGTTCTTCTAATTGGTGTGTCTGTTTCTACTCCTTTCCATAGATGTTTGAGTTCTATGAGCGCGTCTCTGGAGCCAGGATGCATGCAGCCTACGTGAGACCTGGAGGAGTACACCAGGTAAGGGGAAATGAAGATGATGATGAGAATGATGTCTGTGTACTAAGTTTTTTTTTATGTATTTGATTTCATTGTCATTATGGTCCCTTTAAGGGTGCCGATGATGATGACAAAGGTAGTGCTGATGTCTGTGTTCTAGGACATGCCACTGGGTCTTATGGATGACATCTATGAGTGGTGCAAGAACTTCTCCATACGAATCGACGAGGTGGAAGAGGTGAGTGCATGTGTGTCTGTGGCTGCCTTATCACACATTGTTTGGAAAGATGGTAGTATGCGCACATCCAAAAATACTTACAGTTGAGAAGTAAGAGAGATCCGTGCACTAGCTGCTGCTCCCAAAATGTGTTAGTTTATTAGGACAACGCTTCGACCCCAACTGGGTGTTCGTCAGGACAAAGGGTAAGACATTTAGTGCACCTGCATAAGAGCATTAGTTTCCTGGACTTCCAATCAATGATCTGGTGGCCCCAGTGCTTGGCACCAATGGACAGGTGATGTGCTCTCCCGTACCCCAAGTGTGCACAGACTTCGTTCCAGATACAAACAACTATTTACAGAACATATTTACAAAATGTGACATGTTAAAAATAGTACACAATGTCAGTAGGTTATACATCAATACATTGAAGTCCATATTCCCTCAGAGGAATGGTTTGAAGTCCCATTCCTCGTTCAGACCAGGCGAGGCTGGTGAGGGTTGAAATCAGAGGACTGGCAAATTGTAATGAATGGAATGATGAATGGTATCAAAAGTGTTTTTGACATTATTCCATTCCATGCGTTACAATGAGCCCGTCCTCTGATTACTACCTCCACCAGCCTCCCCTGGTTTAGACCTTTGGTCTTTATATCCAAAAGTACTCTTTCTTCAATAGAAGCTGTTCAGTGTTGTTACCCCACCTCCATGGGATGTTGACATGCTCAATGTCCAATGTATCGCATTGTCGCAAGGTTGGGCATGGAAAAACTGAATTCTTAAAGTAATGAGTATTACCGATGCTACTTCTGTGCTCGGTTATTATTTTTGTGTGTGTTTTTCCGAGGTAAGCAAGACCACAGGGGCACTTTATCAAGTAGATCACATTTGTAGTATTGCAGGTAATCACCGTTGAATGAATTGCACTTTGTTGTAAAGCTGCATTGGGCATTGCACATTTGTAATTACCGTCGGGGATATCCTGCAAGAAGTGAGGTGTTTGTGCAGCTGGTGTGTTGGCTTTATCACTAAGACCACATGACCAGGCATGGTTTCTATGGTGGATGTAGACACTGATAGGCTCATTGCTCACTACTGTGTCATCCATTGGCTCTATTTGTGTAGATGTTGACCAACAACCGCATCTGGAAGAACCGTACTGTGGACATTGGGATTGTCACCGCTGAGGATGCACTCAACCAGGGCTTCAGGTGAGACACTGATACACTCTGCACACACCCATTTAGGAGCATACAGAGATTCCATGCTGGCTAGCACTCCAGAATGAGATTGAAGTATGCTTAGAATGAGTTATTTATTCATTCATTCATTCATTCATTTATTCAACTTAGAAGTATGACATGGACTGATACTCAGCAACTAATGCACACATTCACGTACAAATACACTGAAACAGTGTCATGTGACTGAGGATGTCCAATCATATGAGTCAGATTGATAACTGGTCTTCTTCTCTCTCTCCAGTGGGGTGATGCTGAGGGGCTCAGGCATCAAGTGGGACCTGAGGAAGTCCAATCATATGAGTCAGATTGATAACTGGTCTTCTTCTCTCTCTCCAGTGGGGTGATGCTGAGGGGCTCAGGCATCAAGTGGGACCTGAGGAAGTCCAATCATATGAGTCAGATTGATAACTGGTCTTCTTCTCTCTCTCCAGTGGGGTGATGCTGAGGGGCTCAGGCATCAAGTGGGACCTGAGGAAGTCCCAGCCCTACGACAAGTATGACGAGGTGGAGTTTGACGTCCCCATTGGAAGCAAGGGAGACTGTTACGACAGGTAAGAGGCTACACCTGTCTGCCTCTACTTAAGAAATCACTCAGATGAACATGTCACTGTCTCATGTCTTAAGTTGACATTTGTCATTTTGGATTATCTCATAGTAAATCATAATGCGAAGCTTTATGGTCCAAGAGTAGACTTCTGATTTTGAATCAACCATTGAATCATCTGTTCTATTTCTCCCCTCCCTCTCTCCTGTCTCCTCCTGTCCGTTTCCCCCTTCCTCCTTCTCAGGTACCTGTGCAGAGTGGAGGAGATGAGGCAGAGTCTGAGGATCATGATAGAGGCCCTCAACAAGATGCCAGCGGGGGAGATCAAAGTGGACGACGCCAAAGTTGCGCCGCCCAAGAGGTCTGAGATGAAGGTGAGACTGGCAACAGCTCATCATTTAAAGCTGCTCTTCACTCTCATTTCACAAGTCGTTTATATATTTCTTGCCTTGATTAATCGAACTTTTGCAAAGTGGATGACATTACATTGAACTTGCCCTTTAATTCAATAAGCTCTGATTTATGTGTATTTGCTGAGGGTATTGGAAGAGTTAAGCTGTGCTCCACAATGTGAGTGTGTGATATACTGTACATCAGCTTAAGCATTTGTGTGTGTTCCCATGTGAGATGTCCATGGAGTCCCTAATACATCACTTCAAGCTGTACACAGAGGGTTACCAGGTGCCCCCCGGATGCACATACACAGCTGTGGAAGCCCCCAAGGTGAGCCCCCTCCATACATACATACACACACACACACACACACACTGTTGGTGGATAGATAATAGATTTGGACTTGAAATCCTGGGATATTTAATTATGTATAAAAAAAAGATTCCCTTGTGTAGCATATAGAATCTGAAGTGTTATGTAGTTATGCTGTAACATGTCCTGTTCCAGGGAGAGTTTGGAGTGTATCTGGTCTCTGATGGCTCCAGCAGACCCTACCGCTGCAAGATCAAAGCACCCGGATTCGCTCACTTGGTACCGAGACAGAGTTTAACTTCATAAGACACCATTAATTATTTAATGTTTTATGAATTATTCAGCATGTTTAACGGCTTCTCCTCAAGGCTAACTTTAGTTGATTAAGTACATATTTTAAAAGTACTATAAGAACATTAGTAAAGAATACAAACCCTGCCTTCCCCTGTCTCAATGACTACTAATGACTACTCTTATTCTTTGCATAGGACCACTCCCTTTTTCCATATGATGCGTGTTCTGTCATGATATGACTGATATTATGGTTAGATTGTGTTGAGTTGTAATAAGTCCTGTTTCCTCCACTAGGCAGGTCTGGATAAGATGGCTAAGGGACACATGCTGGCTGATGTGGTGGCCATTATTGGTGAGAAATGTTTCCTCTGATGTTATTGCTGTAGTGAATCATTGATAACAGTATTTATATCGTTCATTGCAAATATACCAGTAAATAGTAGTGTGTTCATTTGTTTTCTCAAATGTTAATGGGTGGTTGAATTGGTTTGTTTTTTGTTTATGTTTTCTTCTCCTAACAGGAACGCAGGACATTGTGTTTGGAGAAGTGGACCGTTAAGACCAGGCTATGTTCAAGTTCCCCACTTCCGCACTCTGAAGAGGTCTACCCTCCGATCTATCTGTTTGTCTGTCTCAGGATCTGTCACTCCAGTGATATTTTGACAGACAACTCCACACTTGTTATCATCGATGTATAATGCTTAATAAACCTAATAAATATTTTATGACCCAACAGTCAAGAGGTGTCATTTTTGTCATGGTAAACAGGCGAAAACGTGTTATTTCCTATTACGCAAACCCTGTGTGATGAAGTTACATAATGAAAACAGCAGAAGCATTTCTTGGTTTCTGTCCTTCCTCTGCAGAGAGGGGAGGGGTTTGATCTTAAAAAATGGACTGAGCTCGACCACAACTTCCCCCCTGAGTCTGCAACACTGCATCATTACCACTCAGTCAAACCAGTCTCAGCCCCTGTAGAGCACTCTGTCGTCCGGTAAAGAAGCCCACTGCTGCCACTGCTGTGTGTGTTGAATCCCTGTTGCTGTGACGATGAGGGGCAGATTCCCATTTCTCTCCGCTCTTCCTCTGTGGATGAGTTTTGGCAGTGCTGGTGAGTTCTTAGTCTGAGTGGTAAATACTCTCTTAAGTGTAGTTGTTGCCCTAAGCTATGAAAAGGATGACTGTGTGTTGTCCTGTATGTGGCCTTGATCTTATTAAGATGATGGTGATCAAGAGTTATGTGGAGAAAACTTTGTTTTGAGTAAGACATTAATGACTTGTCAGTGTATGAAACCCAAATAACACCATGTTTGTCATGATCTTTAATAATTTAATTTCTATTACATTTGAAATGGATGCTCATTTTTACATTCTCATGTCATTGAGTATAAAGAGAAATCAGTTCAAGACTATTTTAGCCTAAATCTATTTTATTATTTACCTGTTTAATGTTTCTCATGACCGGAAACTAGATGATCACTAGGTAAATCTTGTAAAGCCCTGTAGAAAAGGGTGTATGGTAAGGGAAGTGAAGGGACATTTTTGTCTTAAAATAAAGTGATCATTTGTCATGGTTTCAATGCTACATCTAGTTGCCAACCCATTTCTGTGAAAAGAGAAGTACCTTTGCCTAGAAAAAGAGATTGAGGGATGAATTTACCACACATACATTCACACTATCACTCACAAACCACAAACATCACATGCTGACAAACTATTTTGCTGAAGTAGCTTGTGCCATGTGTGGATGCCTGTAGCTTGTGCCATTTACCTGTTGCTTATGTGTTCATTGACATCTGTGTGTTGCTTAACACTCTGAGGTAGTTCCCTGCACACAGATTAAGCCTTGTCTTCGATTTAATCCCACTTTCAGTGGAAACTCCATAGAAAATGCTAAGTCTCAGACTAGACTTCCTCGAATCTATGTCGAGGAAGTGTGCATGGAATTGTAGATATGGACAAATGCTATTAGTCATATACAGTATGTATCATTCTTTTGCATGTTCAATGTTCTCGATTTAAAGTTTGCTGTTTCCTTTGGCCCTATTCCAGATATCAAGCGAGGAAACAAAAAAAAAGATAGATAGATAATCAATCTCATTACCCTGATATCCTACAAACTCACAACACCAAACTATCATAGAGATAAACCTCTAAGAACTACATGTCACATTCATCATATGATATATGTAACAGTTATTGGCAACCCTTTATTATACACCCCTGTTTCAACAAGTGTTTCCAAGTATTTCCTAGGATATGTGGTAACGGGCTACTTTCTGGGTATTTAGCTCAACATGTGCTACTATGTGGTAATCGGGGTACTTTCTGGTATTTAGCTCAACTTTCTGGTATTTAGCTCAACAAATTCAGTGTCATTGGTAACTACTTGGCACTAAATGGCCCATAGTCGTGCTTGATGCAGTGAATCTAAAAGAAACAGTGCGTGTTATTAATATGCAATTATTGTATTAAGTCATAACAGTTTCACCCAGTACATTCTAAGTAGGTACCTGCTTAAAACTTTGCTGTAACTGTTCATATCAAATTTGATATCCACTTTGATCGGGATTTGGCCTATTCGCCTTTTGGCATCCACACCTACAGTGCATTCGGAAAGTATTCAGACCCCTTCACTTTTTTCCACATTTTGTTATGTTACAGCCTTATGTTTGCTAATTTATTATGATGGTGGATGTTTTGAAGCAGGCAGGTACCATGCATTCAACCAGTGAGGTGTTAAAGATGTCCGTGAACACTGGACATCCCAGTCTGAGGTCCTGAGTGCTCTGGAGCAGGTTTTCATTAAGGATCTCTCTGTACTTTGCCTCGTTCATCTTTCCCTCAATCCTGACTAGTCTCCCAGTCCCTGCCTCTGAAAAACATCCCCACAGCATGATGCTGCCACCACCATGCTTCACCATAGGGATGGTATTGGCCAGGAGATGAGCAGTGCCTGGTTTCCTCCAGACGTGACCCTTGGCATTCAGGCCAAAGAGTTCAATCTTGGTTTCATCAGACCAGAGAATCTTGTTTCTCATGGTCTGAGAGTCCTTAGGTGCCTTTTAGCAAACTCCAAGCGGGCTGTCAAGTGCTTTTTACTGAGGAGTGGCTTCCGTCTGGCCACTCTATCATAAAGACCTGATTGGTGGAGCGCTGCAGAGATGGTTGTCCTTCTGGAAGGTTCTCCCATCTCCACAGAGGACCTCTGGAGCTCTGGCAGAGTGACCATTGGGTTCTTGGTCACCTCCCTGACGATGGCCCTTCTCCCGCTATTGCTCAGTTTGGCCAGGCGGCCAGCTCTAGGAAGAGTCTTGGTCGTTCCAAACATCTTCCATTTAAGAATGATGGAGGCTACTGTGTTCTTGTACCCTTCCCCAGATCTGTGCCTCAACACAATCCCATCTGTGAGGTCTACAGACAATTCTTTCGACCTCATGGCCTGGTTTTTACTCTGACATGCACTGTCAACAGTGGGACCTTATATAGACAGGTGTGTGCCGTTTCAAATCATGTCCAATCAATTGAATTTACCACAGGTGGTCTCCAATCAAGTCATGGAAACATCTCAAGGATGATTCATGGAAACAGGATACACCTGAGCTCAATTTCGAGTGTCATAGCAAAGGGTCTGAATCCTTATGTAAATGTGATATTTCAGATTTTTATTTTTAATTAATTAGCAAACATTTCTAAAAACCTGTTTTCGCTTTGTCATTATGGGGTATTGTGTGTAGATTGATGAGGAAAACATTTTATTGAATCCATTTTAGAATAAAGCTGTAACATAACAAAATGTGGAAAAAGTGTCATCTACAGTGCATACTTTCCGAATGCACTGTAGATGACAAATTTGAACCATGACAATAGTTATACTGGCACAACATGTATGTTTTTGTTGTTATTGTTGATATAAGTGTCGATATACCTTTTTGAATCCAACTGAGATGTTCAGCTGATGAATTTTCTCCTGTAGGCTCCTGTGTGGCTCAATTGTTAGAGCATGGCTAAGGTTGTGGGTTCGATTCCAGCTAGGACTATATACACAAAAAAAGATATGCACTCACAGCACTGTAGGCTTAAGTACATATTCTCTTTCTCCTGAAAGATGAGAAGAGCAAAGAATGACATCAGTCACTCAAAGAATCATTCAAAGTTTCTCACCTCTTCTACAGCATGGATTCTCAAAGAAAATGACGTTATGAACAAGACTACAAAGACTTTGTTTAGGCACACTGGCACAACGTAACCACACATCATTAGGAGGAATGACTGAGGAACTTTAGGCTACTCTAAGGTGGTTACGGTGGTTCCTCAAAATACTGAGGCTCTAAATAAGTATGTATTGTTCTCTGGTTCCTCTAGTGGCTCTTGGTGAGCCACAGATCTGCTACATCCTGGACAGCGTTCTGTTTCTGTACGGCATCATCCTCACTGTCCTCTACTGCAGGCTGAAGGTATGGCCCCCAAACACGTGTTTGATACCATTCCTCATTCTATTCCATGCATTACAATGAGCCCGTCCTCTGATTTCTACCTCCACCAGCCTCCTCTGCTGTCCACCTATTTCTCTCTCTCTAAATTTAGTCTTTCTACCAATATTGAGTTCCAATTCACCCCCTCCCCTGCAGCTGTTCTTGATCCATCCATCTCTTTTTACACAGTTCTCTCTATAGTGTCTATTTCTCTACCTATCTGTGTTTCTCTCTCTTTCTCTCAATTTTCACCAAGTTCTTGATCCATCTATCTCTCACCACACTGTATTCCCCATAGCTGGCTTCGGAGACAGGGACAAGGACAGGCATGGCAAAACCGGTGGTGAGAAATCATGTAACACGATCTACACTCCATTCCATTAAACAAGTCCCCTTGACACCCAGACTCAAAACACCTGAAGCATTGTAGACTCGGGGTTGGGGGTTTCCATTAACATTAAACCAAATAGCTAATCTCTCTCCATCTTCCTTATAATGAAAAAAAACATCACATGCAACACACAAACACAAGTGCATCCTGTTTTGAAGATGTTATCTTTAGTATCTAAAATTTTCATCTGTTTGCATGTTTTAAACTTGCTTAAAAGGTATTGCAAGCCTAGTAGATGAAATTAAGTCACATAAAAATGTATAGCAATTGTTGGTGTAATTGTTGTTTGTGTCATTTAATAGTATTTTTTCTATCCACTGATACAGAAAGGAGAGGAAAGCATCTATACTGTGAGTTGATGATGATGATGACAACAACATTTGTTTATGCTTGAGAGTACTGCATCTGTCCTCACATTCCGCCTTCTCTCTTTCTTTCTTTCTCTCCTTCTTTCCCTCTCTCAGGGATTGACCCCTTGTGCTCAGGACACCTATGAGACCATCGGCCAGAAGAAAGAACTGCAGTAGTAGAGGATGAGGAGTTGTAGAGGAAAGAGAAGTGCGTTCTTTGTCTATCACTTGTCTCTCATGGCACTTCACTGGCTTCTTTTATATTAAGCTTTGAGACGAAATATGAATGTTGTTGTTTGTTTGTCTTTTTTACATTTGTATGCAATTCATATGTGAAAACCTCATGCGTATGTTGGAGAATGCGTCATGAGAAAGAAGTGTGAGAACAAAAAAAGAGGGAAGTTGGGTGAAGAGGGTGAAGATTGTTTCAATGTTTTACTGTACATGATACTTAAATATCCAAAAACACAGTTAACAGTTTTTCACTCTTAAGATGTTTTTGTTTCTACAGCTTTTTTTAACTGTTTATGTATTTTATTTTTTATACATTCTAATAAAAGCTTAGATCTATTCTCTGTGGTACTGCACCATGTTCTTGTGGTACTGCACCATGTTCACAGGTTTACTTCCGTTCCCTGACGCCATGGCAACTGGCCCTAGCCTAGAACCACATTCTGTCCAACTTACTTCCTGTGTGTGGCCACCCAATAGGTGTGAGCGTGTGTGTGCGTGAGCGTCTATCTGCACAGAGCAATATTTTTTTTTAATACATTCTAATAAAAGGTTAAATGGTTCTGTTCTCTGTGGTACTGCACCATGTTCTTGTTCACAGTTGATGTAGCTGCCACTTATGAGGTTGACTTCCGTTCCCTGACGCCATGGCAACTGGCCCTAGCCTAGAACCACATACTGTCCAACTTACTTTCTGTGTGTGGCCACCCAATAGGTGTGTGTGCATCTATCTGCACAGAGCAATAATGTTAACTTGCAATTCTTGGTACATGCCACAGGATGGCAACGATGATGTTACAGACCACTCTTATCTGACAAATTGGAGAATAAGGAGCAGTTAAAGTGGTGAAATAAAATGGTGAATTTCTACTTTTTGATTGGTAGAGCGAGAGAGAGAGTTAGCCACAGGATGGCAACAATGATGTTACAGACCACTCTTATCTGACAAATTGGAGAATAACAAGCAGTTTTAAAGCAGAGAAATAAAATGGTGAATTTCTACTTTTTGATTTGTAATGAGAGAGAGAGAGAGAGAGAGACAGACAGTCAGTCAGTCAGTGAGTCAGTCAGTTTACCCCAACTAGAACTGCCTGGGGCCATATATCTACAGTTTTCCTTAACCTCTTTAGGAAAACTGTCACTGCCAAAGCTTGAGAAAAAGCAATAGTTTACCAAGTTTAAGACACCGGGCCGGCTTGTATGACTAATTCAACTTCTGCCACCACCACGCCTATCTTGATGTCAGCCAATGAAACATGAGCTCATCTTGTGGTATCTAAAATGACAGATGTGTAACCTAGTGGATGTGGTAACTGGGTCTTCAAGAATAGACTCCTCTGTCATTTGGATACCTGTACGACTTATGGTTAAAATGCTGGATTAACCATCTCATACCTTTTCTTTATGCATTGTTAGATATTAAGGTAATTATTATTTTATTTTTTTGACATGATAGGCCTTGTACATGATACATTCATAAAAAAAAACATGAGACATGTTTACTGTATAAAGGCTATATAAACTGAGCATTGGGGAGTAGAAACTGTGTGTACCATGTCACACCCCTTGGAGCTCTTGTGGTAGCCTGTGTGCATGTGAGGGCGAGAAAATAACTGTCGTGTTGCTTTAACCAAACTGGAAAGGTGACTCTTTGTATGTGTGTGTGTGTGTCAGAGAGAGAGAGAGGGCGCGTTTGAGACAGGTGTATCCAAAAACACAGGTATACCACTCCTACCTGTACCCGGAAAAAGATATGGTGTGGTGACACAGGACCTCATTTTCTTCTGCTTTCATTTCAACTTTGCCTAGGAGTACACGCAAAAGGATACACTTTTCACACAAAGAGAACGGTTTTCCAAATAATCTTCAAGGATGGGCCGATGAAATAATGCAAAACAAAATCATCAGTCACTGTAGCAGAGAATAATTTTTGGTACTTCAGTTGAACTTTTTGAATGTAATTTTATTACTTGATTGAAAATTGACTTTCTGGGTAAGATCATAAACTAAGTGTATCAGGACTGGACCAATGTCCGGACTAATTCCTGGGAGGGAATCGTGGCCAGTAGAGTACACCTGTTGATTGTCTTCAGTAGGCTACTCACACCTTGCTGTCTGGCACAGAGATCTACCGAACTGTGCAGCATGACATCGCACCTGGACGCACTGTCACTATTTCTGTGGACCCTCTGGACATTCAGTAAGTGGTTTTATGAATTAGTTTTTCCACAGTACAACTTAATGCATTGATTGTTTAACCTAAGAAAGTGTAACACAATAATGATATTATGAAAGTTTAGTGGGCTTATAGCTCAAACAGCGTGTTTTTTGTTGTTGCTTGTTATACTTATTTGTATACTATTTTAAGCTGTGTACCTTTGACTGCTTTCCAGCTCCTTGGGTTAGTCTTAGCTGGATCAGAGATGAACAACACTTGTGGAGCTGTCTGATATTTCTGGAAAAACTGGTTTCTGTTGATCAATTTCCCTCCCTCATATGTAATTCAGTCTGACTGGGTGCCCTACCTGTGGATCTCTCTCTTTCTATTTCTTTTTTCGCTCTCTCTCTCTCTCTCTCTCTCTCTCTCTCTTTATCACACACATGCACGCATACACACACACACGCACGCCCAGACACACACATACACACACCTAACGTCTTTAGGGGATCAGGTAATTATCGCAGTGGGCGCCTATTTTCCTGTATTTATGTGTATACGTAGATGTATAATGAGTGTTTTTCATTTATAACACAGACACTGTGTGTGTGTGTGTGTGTGTGTGTGTGTGTGTGTGTGTGAGAAAG
The DNA here is from genome assembly GCF_951799395.1 of Argentina silus. Classification (NCBI taxonomy): domain Eukaryota; kingdom Metazoa; phylum Chordata; class Actinopteri; order Argentiniformes; family Argentinidae; genus Argentina; species Argentina silus. The sequence goes on from NC_139655.1 coordinate 15,400,158, forward strand.
AGAGAGAGAGAAAAACTGTGCATGTGTGCGCATGCACAGAGGGGATGAGAGGCAGTCAGTCAGACAGGCCGGATGTAGTCTCATAGTGTAGGTGGTGTTATTCCAGTAATGTCACACAGGCAGATTCCAGGGTAGATCTCAGTGCCCTGTCTGCTGCTATCTCCATGTTCACTACTCTGATGTGTGACACAAACTGATCACATGAACAGCACCTGTCAGCATAGCAGACACCAGACAACAAGGTCTGCTGGTAAATACATCAATCACCAAACACACTTCACCTACTGATTTACACACCACCTGCTTAAACAACCGCCTGTGGTTCAGCCACAGAACAGCCAAATCAAAACAGCATTTGGCATTTGACATATATCTTGGACTGGTGTCAGTAGCTCTATGTATATTTTGGCTATTACATTAATATACTTGCTTTGTTGCGCCCAGACTGAATTTTCAGGGCAAAAAAGTTTTGTTTTAAATGACAACAGTCAGCAATCAGAAACTTCATTCCTCAAGGATCAACATTGTTGTTACTTGGCAGATCGCTACTGCTCTGTGTGTGTGTGTGTGTGTGTGTGTGTGTGTGTGTGTGTGTGTGTGTGTGTGTGTGTGTGTGTGTGTGTGTGTGTGTGTGTGTGTGGCCAGAGCAGTAAGATAGTACTGCTTATGTCTACATCAAACATGTCAGTGAGTTGTGTCTGTAAACACTGGTCTGTGCATGCTTCTCTTTCTCCGGACACTAACTGGTTGGCTATAGTGAAGAGTAATGAGTGAAGCAGTATACAGTGCCTTCGGAAAGTATTCAGACCCCTTCACTTTTTCCACATTTTGTTATGTTATAGACTCAATTTAAAATGGATTAAATTAAAATAATTTGCCATCAATCTACACACAATACCCCAGAATGACAAAGTGAAAACAGGTTTTTAGAAATTTCAGTAAATTTATTCAAATTGAAATACAGAAATACCTCATATACATAATTATTCAGACCCTTTGCTATGACACTCTTAAAATTAGCTAAAATGCAAAAATGTCACCAACAAATCACTCAATAAGTTGAATTGAGTCTGTCTTAATGCAAGAATAATAGTTCATGTAATTTTGGAATTAATATCTTTGTTTTTATAGGGTCTCTGATTTGCATAGGAATCAATTACACACTGTGTGGATCAGTTTGTCATTACAAACTGAGCAAATGGAGAGGAATAAAACTGCTCAGGAATGCGACCCTGAGGCCATTCAAGTGATACAGCAAAGAAAGTGGCTGGAAATGTGTTTATTTGTTTTTACTACAAAGCATTATGTTTGTCACTGGCAGGGACCGGGGAGTTTGTCAGGATCAAGAGAAATTATGAAATTTGCTGAGTTGGTCGTGACATCCTAATCTACACAGTGTGTAATTGATTCCTATGCAAATCAGAGACCCTATAAAAACAAAGATATTAATTCCAAAATTACATAAACTATTATCCTTGTATTAAGATGGACTCAATTCAATTTATTGAGTGATTTGTTGATAACATTTTTGCATTTTAGCTAATTTTAAGAGTGTCATAGCAAAGGGTCTGAATACTTATGTACATAAGGTAATTCTGTATTTCAGTTTTAATACATTTACTGAAATCTCAAAAAAATAGTTTTTTGCTTTGTCATTCTGGGGTGTTGTGTGTGGATTGATGGCAAATTCTTTTAATTTAATCCATTTTAAATTGAGTCTATAACACAACAAAATGTGGAAAAAGTGAAGGGGTCTGAATACTTTGCGAAGGCACTGCATCTTCACCTACTCATCTAATCACTCCGTCCCTTTCTTCTTTGTACACTCTTACCCCCCCCCCCCCCCCCCACCAATCTACAATCTAAATTCCAATCAAACTTTCAAAATCTCTCTATCCTCCTCACCTCCTCCTCCTCTTCTTCTTCTCATACTTTCTGTTGTTCATCCCCCCAAGTATACTGAAGCAGAGTGAAGAAAGTGTCAGACTACTAATGCACCCATGGTTCAGTGCATAACCCTCACTTCACCTCTCTCCACCTCCCCCACCCCCACCTCTCTCTCTCTCTGTCTCTCTCTCTCTCTCTATCCATTAACTTCTCCCCTACCTCTCCCCACTCTCTCTCTCTCCCATTCCCTCTCTCAGTAGCTGTTGTGGCTGTGGTGGAGGGGGACTTTGTGCAGCCCCCTACCTCCTTCTCCATGCGCTCCCTGGCGGAGGCTGAGACCAGGCTGCCCTGCCGTTTCCAGGTGGAGTCGAGCCAGGTGGTGGTGCAGGTCAGCTGGACCAGGGAGAAACCAGACGGGACCAAGGAACAGATTATAGCAGCACACCGCACTGATGGACAGACAGGTAGGCCGCATCCCCTACACCTCATGGCTGTTAAAACACGAACAGTATCAATCAGGCTGGGTTTATATTATGTGTGATTCACCTTTGCCATCTTGCGCTTTAGGCCTACATTACAAGCAAATTGATGTTGAATTTAATTCAATGAATTACATTTGGTTAGAGTTAGGGTTAAGGCTTTAGTTAAGGTTCGGGTTAAGGTAAGAGCCAGTTTTAAGGTTTTGACTAAGGGTCAGGCTGTCAATGGGATGCTGGTCAGAAAAGTCCCTTCAGTCTCCTTCCAGTCAAGAATAGCTAGGACTATGCAAACCAAACTACCAAACTATAGTAAGCGAATAAACATCTTCATAGATGCTGCACTTCGAGGGTGACTCAAATTATATTTAGTGTCGGTGACAAACCACAGATGTAACTATAACCTACTTTCATCTCTATCTCTCTTTTCGCCTCTCACCACTTGCTACTTCTCTGTTTCTTACTCCTCTTTCTCATTTCTCATTTCTCTCTCTCTCTCTCTCTCTCTCTCTCTCTCTCTCTCAGCATATGGGCAGTGGTCTGGCCGTGTGAGGTTTGGCAGCAATGAGCCGATGGTGGACTCGTCTATGATCATTATGAGCACGGAGGAGTCTGACGACGGCAAATACACCTGCCATATCACCACCTTCCCCACTGGGAACTTTGACAGACAGCTGTCACTCACTGTGTGGAGTAAGTCCCTCCCCTTCCTCCTCACACTATCATAAGCTGATGATGATGATGATGATGATGATGAGGATGTACCAGTGTAAGCTGTTGTATTACATAACATTAATGAGGCTAGCTGCAGTTGTGGGGATAGTTGCAGTGTTAAGAGTGTTATAGCCACAACAAGACCAATAATAACATTTGTAGTAGTAGTATTAGTAGTAAAAAAATGTTATTATCCCAATTGGGGAATTTGGTGGTGAACAGTGCTTAGGGGCTTGCTTTCCTTAGAGCATGAATTACAGTACCCTCTTAACCCTTGACCCCCACAGCCAGGCCCATCTCCTCCCTGGACCCTGTGGTTCTGGTGGAGGGTCAGTCCTTCCAGGTAGCCGCGTCCTGTCGTTCCGTGGCCCACCCTCCGCCCCGCCTCTCCTGGGACACTGAACTGACGGGCCAATCCCACAACCGCAGCTCAGAGGGCGGGGCAAGCTCCTCCCACTTCTCCCTCCACCCTCTGAGGAGTATGAACGGGAAGAAGCTGGACTGCCTGGTGTGGCACCCTGCTCTAGAGCGCCCCCGCAGGATCACCAACAACCTGGTAGTGCACTGTGAGTTTCCCCTCCGCTAGACACCAAGCAACTATTGGTTTGTTTACGTGGTTTACTGAACCAATTGTTTCATGCAAAATGGCTCTGTTCTTCCAAAGGATAAGGCTCGTGGAGGTAGAAATGGAATGAGGAATGGTATCAAGCATAGAATTGAATGAGGAATGGTATCAAATGTGTTTGCCTCCCCTGGTATGTACAGTATCTGTCTGTAATCACGTAAGTAAGTAATCACTCTGTCACGGTCCTCTTATCTAGTCCCCCCAGATGCTGAAGTTACTGGGTATGATCACAACTGGTTTGCTGGGCTGGAAGGAGCTGCCCTCAGATGTGTGAGCAGAGGAAACCCCAAACCACAGAGTTTCACCTGGACCAGGTAGGACCTGCCTACCTCTGACTCGCTCTCCGTCTGGCCATTGTCTTTTGTGCAATTAACTCACTTACTCATTTAAAGTTGAGGTTTAGGAGTAGTAGTAGTAGTGCTAGAAGTAGTAGTAGTAGTAGTAGTAGTAGTAGTAGTAGTAGTAGTAGTACTACTAATACTAGTGTCTGTCTGCCTGTTTGCCTGCCTGCCTGCATGTGTGTGTGTGTGTGTGTGTGTGTGTGTGTGTGTGTGTGTGTGTGTGTGTGTGTGTGCATCTGTCTGTCTGTCTGCCTGCCTATCTGTCTGTCTGTCTGTCTGTCTGTCTGTCTGTCTGGCTGGCTGACCGGCCATTCTCTTTTGTGCAATTAACTCATTTACTCATTTAAAGTTGAGGTTTGATATAGTTGCTTTGAGTGTTTCGGTTCAGCAGAGGTTCAAAGCTAAACATCTGTTGTTGGAGATATTCCCATATACGGTGATCAGTTCTATGAACTTGGATTCTTGTGGTTTCTCGCTTGAGTCATTTCGTGTCATTTGGAACGCACATCCTGCATGCTGGATTAATCCATTCTCAGGGCGTGGTAGGTAGAGGGGGGGGGAGGAGGAGTGATCCACAGAAAATTACTGAAGAAAAAATGACTCCTTATTATTACAAGTGACAGTTAGGCCTTCGGGGAAGTTCAACACAGTTGCAGGCTATATGTCTGATTAGATGGATTGAAGTTTTCTGTTAAAGGTTACCCTCCTGTGTATTTTTGTTATGATTGACTGGATCATGTGACGTTGCCACCAAGTTGTAAGCAGTTAGTCACACATACACACCTTAAGGAAGGTGTGTTTGTATGTGAGTGAGTAACAAACAAGGCCTTAGTACACACCACACACACACACACATACACACACACACACACACACACACAGATTCACTGTATCCCACTCATATACTTTCAAGCACTTAGATATCTTGTTACACTCAATCTCTTCTTACTGAGTCCCAACTTAGCCCCCCAAACACACACACACACACACACACACACACACACACACACACACACACACACACACAGGCTGTTGCAGTGGGAAAACCTGTTCTCTCTTTGTACTTGTCAATGCAAAGCAGGTGAAGTAATAACTGGAGTCATGGTGTCGTGTTGCGGCTTGTGCAGAAAGCAGACACAGGAGACAGTTTCACACGAGGGAGGTAGGGAGAGGGGGATGAGAGGGAAGAGAAAAGGATGAGTGAGCAATGAAAAAGGAAGGGGTTTAAGGAAGGAAGGGAGGGAGAGGATATATGGGGGCTTAGTGGGCATGGGGGAGGAAGAGAAACTGGATGTGTTTATCTGATTATCATGCAGAGTGATCTGTGACATATGTAAAACTTTGATGGTTCCTCTTTCCTTGCTCAGAAGAGTTTGTAGGGTTCGACCAAAAAAATGTTGTGAAATACTGGCAGGGATAATATACATCTTGTCTGGTCTAGATTGTTGTGGCCTCACTTTGATATGTATCTATGTAATACTATGGTGCTCATGAGGCAATAAGGCCTGGTGCTCAGTGGAGGCTGGTGGAGGTATAAATCAGAGGACAGGCTTGATGTAATGCATCGAATGATACCATTACATATTCCGTTCCATGCATTACAATGAGCCCGTCCTCCAATGTCTGCCTCCAGCAGTCTCCCCTGGTAGTGCTGAGCGTGATGATCAGTTGACTTAAAATGTTGTTATGATGTTCAGATTGGTGTTGTTGTTTGTGTTGCGTGCAGTGTTGCACAAACAATATTGTTGGGTGTGTTTAGTATATGATATTTTAGGGTGTTTCTAATGAGGCATAGAGAGAGGTTATTTGATGTTTTTAGAGTATGTCATTCAATCCATTGTTGTAGGATATGTCCTTCATTGTTCTGTTAAGTACCTTCTTGAATACTAAGTTAAGCACTGTTTTATGTCTATTGTCCACAGAAAGGGTGGAGTCTTGCCGGAAGGTGTGACCGAGGCTAATGGAACGCTGCTGTTTGACCGGCCCCTCAGCCTGACTGACACTGGCATCTACCAATGTGTGGCAAAGAATGATGTGGGGGCAGGGAATGCTGATGTGGAGATCACTGTGAAAGGTAGAGAAATATCTAACTATGGTCTTGGATTCATTGTGTCGTTTTCTGTTCATAGAACATGTTCACATATGTGTTTCAATCCTGTAGAAGAACCCTGCATTCTGTTACTCTGTAGAAAGTATTTATCAATACATATCAAACATAATCCAATGAAGCCCTAGTTGGTGTGTTTGAGTGTGAAGTACTGTATTTGTGATATAACTTCCGGTTCTCTCTCTCTCACAGAGTCTCCTCAGAAAGAGGCAACGTTTGACAATCTGTTGATCATAGTGGGAGCGGTGGCTGGGGGGCTGCTGATCCTCATGCTGATCATCGTCCTAACTGTGACCCGCCACCACAAACACAAGAACAAGAAACTGAAGAGGGAGCTGACTGTCAAGAAGTACGTTTTTCAAAAATCTTCAACTATACTGTAGACATAACTTTACAAAAACCTCATGTACAAGGAACATTCAAACAATATCTCTCTACCCCCTCTTTTGCGGTCAGGGAAGAGATTTCAACTCTCTCCAGACAAGCCTCCTTCAGAATAATCAACTCTGTCAGTACAGATGCCAGAGGACAGGTACAGTAGCGATATCTTATTACAGTGCACTAGGCGTACTGCAGGGGAGGCTAGTGGAGGAAGAAATCAGAGGACAGGCTCCTTGTAATGCATGGAATGGAGGACATGTGTCCTCTCCTGGCCTGCTGTCTGCTGTCTGTATGGAAGAGCATAGGCTTCCTATCACTCTGTGAAGACGTATTTGTATGCTTATTGGCATGTGTATTAGCGCACAGAGCTAACGTGGCTAATCCCTCTCTCCTTCAGACGGAGGAGAGCATCCCTCTGAGAGTAGAGGGCACCTTGCGGACCAGTCTGTCCTCCCTTGGGGTCAGTCTACATTTCTCTCTTTCTCTGCATGGGGGGACTTCCCATTTAGCCTCCAGATGCCTGGCCGCGAAGTTCTGAGCTCCGCAGGCAACATCTCAACATTTAGATTCTAAAAGTAGCACATCTCACATATACATACATACTATATACAATATAATCCAGTTTGTTGTTACAACTTTACTCTTTCTCCCAATCCTCTGTGCTAACCTGGGCCCCCTGCTTCTCAGCCATTTTATGTAAAACTGTAAGTGCAAACGGTGTGAATATTGCCTCTCTCTCTCTAATGCTTTATCTATGGTTTATCTAACTCTCTATCTCTCTATCTCTCTCTCCCACCACAAACAGGAACAAGCTCGCTGTAGAGACAGTCGCTCCACTCTTTCGGGTGGGAGGGGCGGAGGAGGAGGGGGGCTTGACTACCTGGGTAGACCTGTTCTGTACAACAACTCACGGAGGGGGAGAGCTATGGAGAGAGATGAGGAGAACAGACTAAGAGTGGAGTCATACGTGCGGAATAGCACAATGTCTCTGGTAAGTGTATACTTTCGCCTGAATAACCTATTTAAGCCATAACCACTTGTCATTGATCGGTAGCCTGTTTCACTGTATAAACACATAGGCAACTTGTCTGTCTGTCAGCAGGAAACTCGTCTCCACCCGCCTCTCCAACCCTCTCCCTATCCAATGGAACAATCCACAGAGCATGTGAGGATCCTGAACGGCAGCGCTATTATCCCAACAGAGGGAGGTTTCAGGCAGGGAACCATCAACAGGAACCAGCACTCCCCGCTGAGCTGCAGCTATCCTCCAGTCACAGATGATGACGAGGAGGATGAAGGTGTGGTGGGAGACCGAGGGGGCATGAGGAGTCCGGTAGATCAGGGTCGGGAGGATGACCGGGACAGCGAGACCAACAGCTCCCAGATCTCAGACGCACTCAATCACCACTACCAGCAGAACAACGGCACCCTGCGACCTGCTCCACGCTCCAACACCATCCTCCACACCCCTCACACCTCCCTCATACACAAGGCTCAGATCGTGTAGAGGAGGATTGGCAGAGGACTTTGTACGGCAGGAGAGGGCAAACTCTGGTCCTGAAAGGGCCACAGTGCGTCACAGCCCAGCACTAACACACCTGATTGGACTAATAGTGATCTTAATGAATGACCATGGTTAGTTGGATTGGGTTTGTTAAAGCTGGGCTGGAATGAAAGCCTGTGCACACGCATACACACGGTGTGGCCCCCCGTTGCCCACCCCAGCTATACAACAACACACACGTTGCCAAACGACACCATTGCAGTGTTCTACGTGTAATGAGTTGTGGCTGAGTTTGGTTCCTTATCCAACATATTGCGGGATCTGTACTTGGTGGCATGGCCCAACACAGCCAGTTTACTCCTCCTCCTTCACTTCCCCTCCAGCTCTGAAACATACTTCCTCCTCCTCTGCCTCAAGCACTGAGACAGTTTAACAGCTCTGAAAAGACTGCTCGGTAGACACAACACTTATGCAACTGTATCACAGAAGCTGGGCAACATGTGTGACTTTGAACCAAAAGCAAATGGATGTCATGCGGTCCAAAGACTAATATTGTCAAAAGAACATTGTAAATATTGCAGCACGAACAGTTTACTCCTTGACACACCAAACTGAGGACATTGACATTCCTTTTTCTCCTAAGACTCTGTCATGCCACATTGTATTATATTTGACTATGATTTGGTGAATGGACACTGAAGGCCAGATACAGGAACGAATCAGGACCAGGACCCATAGAGGTTCATCTATGTGACTGGAAGTGTAGTAGGATTCACTCCTGTCTCCTTACCATGAAACTTAATGTACACAACAGTGACACTTTGACTTTGCCATATTCTGAGATAATGAACTGAAACAGACGTTGAAAGCAGAACTGGGTCTCTCTCGGTTTGACATGTTGTATAAATATGTATGTATGTAAAAGTCTGCCCAAACTCAAGAACTTGTAAAAGTATTGTTTTACGTTCTTACATTACTGACATTTAGACATGACAACTGCAATATGCTTAAAACACAGTTTACGTGCAGAAAGTGCCTTTTCCTTTCTAAGCCATTATGAAGTATTATATTGTATCTTTAATGTGTTGCTATGCATGTTATGTGAATGGGTTTCTCTCTTGTTTCAGTGAATGTGAAAAGCTTAACTCGGTTTTGCATGGGATTCATGTATCCAAATTACTTCTTTTTTTTTTTTTTAACCTTAGTGCAGTAGGTACTGCAAGCATATCTCAGTATGAATGAATGTATAACCTATATAGAATGGAAGTGGTCGGAATTTGTAAGTATATATCGCCCTCTGGTGTGTGCTGCTGGATAGTGCATGGACCTTACAGTAGCACTGTCCATAGTAATCATCATGAGGTATTGTGGACACAATTGCATGATTCCTGACTTCCAAACAGGATGGCAGGGTTTCTGCACGATGTATTATTGTGAAATAAACTTCTTGTGGCTTTCAGTTATTATCAAGATGTGACTGGGTGGAGCCTTTTGTTCTTATTCTGGAGTCATAACTGCTATAGTGCTGACATCATAACCTGCCATTGTTCTGAAGGAATAGGTTTAAAACTGATGTGCCATGTTGTGTTTAATGATAAACGTGCTTAAGGTTATATATTTACAAGTAATCATCCCACGGGCCAATTGCTGCCACCTTTGACAGGGGATGATTATGGCATGATCACTTGTTAAACCAGGGTGTGTTCCGATTCTCTACCCTTCTCCTGAAGTGTGTACTTGTACACTTCCCCTCATGGATTTAAAAGGAATGGACTGATGTAGGAATATGGTGGAAACTCTCTCCAGTCATGCTTGCACATTCAAGGTAATTTAACATGATTACAGCCATCTACTGTACTGCTTGGTTGTTGTGCAAGTGACTACGATAAAAAAACAAAAACATTCTAATGTAATCAGACAGGCTTTGCTTTAACGACCAACCAAGTTTATTCATTTTGGTATTTTTGGTAGAAGGAGATGAGAACAAGAATACAGTACAACGCTTTGTAGAAAATAGAGTAATATAAGGCACTTGAAAAGGTAAATAGGTCTATGAGAGAATATGTTTTACTTAAAAATCTAAAGGCATTTTGAAAGACAGACACAGACAGACAGACATCTAGTAGACAGGGACCTGTATTATAGAATACTTCCATTACTCCCAATGACAGTAGGAACAGGAGTGGCTGACTAACTCTGCAGCTCTGTCTACATGATAGCAGCTAGTCAATATATAGAACAAGCCAACAAAGGCACACATTTCTAATACCGCGTCATTCATCATTCAGGAGCAAGAGAGATACTCACAGTCAATACAAGCAAGCAATCTACAGATGCAAAGTCTACATGCTCTTATAGCTAATTCAGTCCATGATTGTTTTGGTTGTCCTCTCCAGGAATCATATTGTATTTCTATCCAGCTCACAGGTGAGAATTCTAGAACATTCCAAATGTCGGACCGTTATTTGGAGTAGTGTAAATCAGGATAGGTCTGGTGAACCATTGACGGGCGGAGTACACCAGTACGCCCCATGACCCTGGAGTAGCCGCTGGACCTCACAGCTGGAGAGGCAAAGACACAGTGATGAGCATGAACATAGTGCACTTATAGAACACAAGAAGGCAACAACGTGTCTATTTTTATAATAGCCTCATTACAATTGGCTGGCACAATCAAATGTTCAATGTTCAATTGTTGCTGGCACAATCAAAATCCAGTTGGAGGACCAATAAGGCACCAGAAGTGGATTATGAAACAGGAGACTTAAATCAGGTACCTCCTCTCAGGACTGGTCTCTTGGTCTGTGTGAACGTCTGCCTCTCCGTCCATGTCTCTTTGTCCGTCTGTAGTAGTTTGTGTGTCAGCACAGCTCTCACTGCCCATAGCCGATATTCTGCAAGGGCTCTCAAAGCTCTCTGGGCTGAGGTATTCACCACTGAGACAGATAAAGATAATGCTAAAACACACACAAACACACACATGCACACACACCCACACACACAGGAGCTCCTTTAAGAACACTAAGAAAGAAGAGATCTTTACTTCTTGGCTCTCTTCTCCAGGACTCTAATGTGGATGTGCCTCTCCTCCAGGACTCTCTTCAGAGACTCGATTTCTCTCTGCTTCTCGTTCAACTCTCTCTGAAGACGGTGATTGGTCTCCTCCAGAGTCTCACAAAAAGCCTGGGCACAAGACCACAACAATAGCAACAATGTCCATCTACAGAGCTTGCATAGCCTCGCCACTATGGCTTTATGGATCAGAGATCATTACACATAGCTGAAGACACCCCTTCAGTCGGGTGGAAGGGGCTTACCCGACTCTCCTCCAGACTGTCGAAGGGCCCTGGTGGGTCATCCAGACAAAGGAACTGTCTGACTGCTTCACTGTCAAGGTAGAGGAGTAGGGGGAGAGGTAAGACAGATGGCATGGACACCCTCTGAAATACACACAAATATGGAGCAGAGCCGACATACTACTTCTGTACAACATACACACACACACAGATACCTGTTGGTAATGTCTTTGTGCGCTATTAAGTTCTGCAGGAAGGCCTGTAGGCCAAGCTGTCTCTCTTCCAGAAACTCCATGTCGTAGTTATCCTTGAACCAGCGCTTGGGGGGCAGGGCAAGTCTGAACCTCGGAAACATCTCTTTTAGCTGAGAGCACACACACACACACACACACACACACACACACACACACACACACACACACACACACACACACACACACACACACAATATCAAGGAAGACAAGACAATTCCCCCAACTGAAAAGTACAATAGTTTTCTACTTTATCACAACAGTTAATGTGTGTGTGCTGCAGTAACTTACCTTGTCATTGAGCCTGGAGAAGTCTGTGTACCTTCTGAAGATCACCCAACTGTCTTCCTGATCCTGACTCCTTCTCACTAGGATCTTATAGACCTGCAACCCATGGCATAGGCCACACTCTTATTGTCATGACACCACAATGTATGATGATGTGCTTACTTGACTTATTCATTTCAGCTAGTAGTGGGGCAATTGTATGGAGATAGATTAATAATAGTCAATAATATTGTAAATAGTACAACTCATTAATCTATCTCCATACAATTGTGCCATGCATGCGACCACTATAATAGCAATAATCTCAGCAGTTAAATATCTTCTTTTTTCCCCTCTTCAAAGCATAATTTCATATGTTCTATGATTGTGTTTTGTTCTAATAAAACCTATTAAAACCACACACATGCGCGCACACACACACAATCTACAAAAAAATAAAAACAGCACAGCATTACTATTCATGAGAGCTTATGTAAGATAGTGCTATGCATTGTGGCTTGTGACATGGCTGAGAAGACAGGAATTAAAGGACAGCTACCGCAGCTAACTGAATCACACCCGACAGCCTGGATACTCACGTCCTTGTGACAGTAGGTCACACACACAGGCCAGTTATTTTCATTAGTTCAGGTTTTTCCTAGAGCAACTTCATGCCAGAAGACACATGATCATGAGGCATTCCGTTTTTCTAAAAGAACCCAACTCTACTGTGTAGAGTTGTTGAAACATTGCAAAAATATGCCTAAAGTATTGAGTGGTTGCCCCTATAACCACTAATGATAACCAGTCAAATATTGGAGGATTGGTGGTGTGTGTGTGTGGGGGGGGGTAATCTAGAACCTTTCTACCGCTCCTCATACATGAAAGGTGTGTGACACTTCCTTACCGTGAACTTTGCCCTCTCCTCCATGACCTCATAGCCCAGCAGGATGGGAGTGAGGGGTCTCTCTTCCAAAATGTCCCTGGGGGTTCCATCCTCCAGAACTGAACTCTTCTCAGCTTCTCTGGGTCTTCTACACACCTCTGGGCTGGAGCATGGCTGGGGCAGGCTTGGACAAACCACTGTGGCCCCCAAGGACCCAGTCGCTCTTACCCAGGGAGACTTTGCTGTGGGGAAAGATGCTGAGCTGCTGGAGAGACTACCCAGGGGGGATGTCCTCTTGGGCCAGGACCTGCAGTTCTCTGACTGGGTCCGCTCCATGGGGACAGGCACTGGGACAAAGGGGGTGGCCATCATCTATTTTCTCTCTCCCCTCTTGCTAAATGAAATGTCAAAAACATGCTGAGCACACCACACAATATTACATGACAACAAAATACTATAGTTGGATACTCATCTGTTTAAGTAGTCTACTCTGGACAACAACTCAGTCAACATTAGTCTAGATGCATTGCAATGTCCTTTAATAACAACGAAAATCAATTCGATTGGGGAACCTGCGCCTTCACGGACAAAAAATATAAAATATTTTCGATATCTTGAAGTCCACGTACACCAGATGAGGTCTATGTAGTGAGCAGCTGCGTCGTCAATTGCTTCAGTAGTTCTGAAGGATCAACTGACGATAGCTGATCCCTCTTTCCCAGTCGGTTACGGACACGGAAAACGTAAACATGATCATGTGCTTTTTTTTTTAAAGTCAACTCCGTGCAGATAGAAAAACTCTTAACTAAATACATGAGATAAGTCTTGGCACACTAGCAATCTGATTCACACCGCCTGCTACTTTTATTCATTAAATGAATTAATGAATTCACATTTTGTTCGAATTTTTCTCTGCTCCAACTTCTAAGAGGGGGTTGCTTTTTTACGTCACCACGTAAACAAATGCAGCGTCGAATCAGCTGATCTGATGTCACGTTTATTTGGGGTATTTTCACGTTGATGAAAGTTGTGCCATGTCCCAGCCCTGTGCTCTTTGCTGTCAATCACACCCAAAAAAATGGTGTCCCATTACATTGTCCATTACATCATAATCCAAATATCTCGGAAATTCCCAGATATCTTGGAAACTACACACTTGCTCTCCTATTATTGTGCTCTGTTCGCCCTTCTTTTACTACAGGCCAGCTCTATTACCAGTTAAACTGTGATATTTTGCAAATGACTAAGTCATTAGCCTACTTATTTATACGTATATAAGTTCATAAGTCTAAAGTGGAGGGTTTGTGTTTTAAAAAGAAGAAGTAAAAAAGTCTGCTGTGTCTATTGATAATGTGGCTGTGCCGCATATGGGCATGTCTGACTGAACCTCTGCCATTTACCAGCAAGGCGGGGTCTGAGAAAAGTAACCCCGTAAAACACATGTAAATGCACGTACTATCAATGGTATATCTGCATATTTTTCAATATCACTTTCAGGAAATACTTTGGGATATTGCTGCTACCTAAACTGGTATGGCAATGCAACTTGAACAAACGACGTCAGATCGTGAAGAATGCTGGACAACGATGCATTCGCTGAGAGAAATCCATCACAACACCGAGAAAACGTTCGGATCTTGAATGTACGTCATGAAACCGGAAGGCTATCGTCGCCACAACAGCAGAAACCCACACCACACCTGGGATAAATGACAACGGTCCGCCTTCACTAAACGTTAGAATTCACACGTCTGTCAGTTATTATTTTGGTTAACAGCTACATACGTAACACGCTACTACTGTAATTAAGTGGTCGTAATAGGTTGGTAGCTACGTACACTCAGCAAAAACGACATAGCAAGCCGCTACTCGAAGCGTGTGTGGTTTGTCGTTTGTTTTGATTTCAACCGGTTCGAGTGATCGAGTTCAAATGAACAGATAGATTGTTATAGATAATCTTCGATCTCTTGTTGATCCACTGAACTGCAAGCCAAGTGTTTTATTCGCTTGGTAACATTAGCTGATATGTATGTCATGAACGTTCTGGCAGCTAATTTGATCATCATGTCTACCTATGCTCACCGACGTCACACTTGAGTGGAGAATTTATGAATCTGTTCGCTGAGGGAGGCAAGGGGCTTTTCCTACCGCCAGCAACTGCAACTCTCAATTCCGCTTTCTGTTTTAGTTAGAGGTGAAGAGTAGCCCTTTCCAATAGGATCTCTCTAAACTGACTATCATTATGGAACACACAGGCTGTGTGAACATTTGTAGTCTCACCAGCACTCTACCGGTGATCCCCTATCAAAAGTTGACGGACTTGCACTACCTGAGCAAAGGAGGGTTCGGAACCGTTTTCAAGGCACAGCATTCCGATTGGCGGACAACAGTTGCCATTAAGTGCCTGAAACTGGACTCTCCAGTTGGCGAAAGGTATGATCAGCTCAATTATTCAGTTTGTATGAATAGAATCTAAAATTACAGCACATACAGATGCGGTATGAAGCTGTATACATTTGGGTCTGGCAATGATGATGAATTTTCCTCTGAAAAAGTAGATGTTGGAAAGCATGCTGTTGTATGAATGGGGAGGGGCAGTAAAGTTATGTTAGTAATTTTGATCACAAACCCTCCCACTTTTCATATTGTCTCTACAGCTCTTTTACCTCATACTCACCATCAATATGAGGATTCTCTTGTCAATAGCCTGATGGTCATTACGTCTAAAGATTAGGCCTATATCAAATGTTTTCCAGGGAGAGGAATTGTCTGCTGAAGGAGGCAGAGGTCCTCCACAAGGCCAGGTTCAATTACATCATCCAGATCTTTGGCGTTTGCAATGAGCCTGAGTTCTTCTGCATCGTCACAGAGTACATGAGCAATGGCTCCCTGGACCAGCTGCTTCATGAGGTACAGAAGTGGAGTTAAAGCAATATTTACTTCCTCACCTAAGTAGTGCCTTGTAAGCCCATATGGACTGGGTCCCTGAGGGTGCAAGACACTTGAATCAACAAACCAATCAATCACAGAAATAGACTGAGAGGCACATGACTGTAGCTGTACCATGCCAGGGCCAGGGGTGCTCTCATGTCATCTCTTGTTTACTGAGTCAAAGCAGTGTCAGATGAATTTCATGCTGTGTGGTGTGTTTAATACATAACCTGTCACTGTCCATTTAGATTGTGGTTCAGGGTATACATTTCCGATGCAACCTACTCCTAGTATGAGAAAGTGCAAGTGATTCAGTGTTGGTACAATGCAAAATCAGTTTTGCTGATAAATTCAGTACTGGTCGCTCTTACCTCAGTGTGATTCGCAATGCTCTACCACATTATCCAAATTCCTAATGCATGATGTGTAACATAAGCAAGTGTATTATAAACCGGTCAAACAAGGATTCTAACCAAGTAGAGAAAAGAAGCAGTCAAAAGAAAACATTATAGGCTGGGTAGTTGTGTAGAACAGCTCTTTTCAGAAGTTCACACCCTTTTGCTTTCCTTACTGTACTTTCACTTTTCCTCTCACCCCTTAATGCAATATTTGTATTTCATGTACATGGTATTTCCCTTCTCTCCTCCCACACCATGCAGAAAAACCTGTACCCCCTGCTTGCCTGGCCACTGAGGCTGCGTGTTCTGTATGAAATAGCACTGGGGGTCAACTTCCTCCACAACATGACCCCGCCTCTCCTGCATCACGACCTGAAGACACAGAATATCCTACTAGATGGAGAGTTTCATGTCAAGGTGTGCATGCATGTGTGGGTGTGTGCGCAAGTGTGTCTGAGCAGGGCTGTAACCAGGGTAAACTTTTTACATAGGTCATGCAGAACCCATTTATTTATATTTTGGCAACTTTGCTATTTTGCTTTTATTTGGGCAACTTCGATAATGCCCCTTCCCAAAAATTAACAAGCTGTCTCAATGCAATGCATTAATATCACGAGAGCATATAAATCATTTGATTGATTTGAAGATAGATCAGAATTAATTAATGTTATTTTTTGTGACCATTGAGTGTCTCTCCCTCTCTGTCTTCCCACTCCTAGTGCCACTATTTGCATTACAATCGAAGTCCTGTGTCATAAACTGCAGAATGTAAATACAACTGGAGACACTTGTCACTTTTGGAGATGGGCCAAACTGGTAGATAATTAACTGTAAATATGTCTAGTCCCATTTTATGTGGACTGTTTTGCCCCAAGATTAAGTTTTTCAAGCTAAATATTTAAAGGCAATATTTAGTACTTGTATTTCTCCCCCAGGTGAAGTTTGCCAGGTAAATATTACAGGTCACAAATGAACTCCTGCCTTTCTGTTAGTATTCACCATGAACTGACTGTGGACATTTCACCCCAAGGTTTTTCAAAAGTTTTTGAGCCAAATATCCCTGACTCAATAGTAATTTACTTGTATTTAGCCTAGCGTTAGCAACTGCTTTAACTCTCTCCTAGCAATCGTAATTAACGTTGCTGCCTGTCCCCAAAAATGTAAGTGTCTCCAGTTATGTTTAGGCTACCTCGGCCTACATTCTGCAGTCAGAATATGGACTTTCATAGCTCATTGCAGGTATAATATGGAATATGTATGTCTATGATTATGACAAAAAAAATACATAGGTTTACATTCTTGTATTTACACCTGTGTCCTGCATGTATTTAAACATGGTTGTTCAGGCCCTGTGTCTGAGTGCAAGCATGTCTAAGGGTGTCCGTATGTTTGCGTGTTTGTGTGTCTTCACATATTTAACATAATGACTGCGATGCTTAGGTAATCATGGGTCCAATTAAAGTGTTTTGTCCCACTGAAAAGGGGGCAGGGGAGGATTTGCATGTCAATGAGCACTTCATCCAAAACAATCCTCCCGCAGGAACCAATTTGATCTAAATCTGGCTCCATTAAGCAACAACTATCAAAACTAGTCTTTTAACTGTTGAAAGTGTTATGGTCCAATTAAAGATTTCATTGAATTTGATATAAACAGCATTTCCATTTCCATAACATATTTTAAGTTGAAGAAATGGTCCCTCTCTGATCATCATTGCCCCTTTGGATAAGCCCACATTTCAACAAGTTTTTGTTATTCTGTCCAGATTGCAGATTTCGGCCTGTCTAAGTGGCGCCAGCTGTCCATCAGTAAGTGTTCAGGATCCAAGCCCCATGAGATGGGCGGCACTGTCATCTACATGCCCCCTGAGGAGTACGAACCCCAGAAGAGTCGCAGGGCTGACGTCAAACACGACATGTACAGGTAAAAGCCCACAAACAAGCCTTCAGCTCATCCAGGGCTTAAATGATAGTTTTTCCTGGTAAACATGTCTATTTTTAGGCTACCCCCAGGAGTCAGTGATAACATCTGTTTCTTACTTTGAGGAATAAATTACCAGCCTGGTAAGTAATTAATTACCCATAGAGTAAACACCTGGTTTCTTAGGTCTGTATTTGTCACTTCTTTGAAGAGAACAACTAACACTAGCAGGACAGTGGTGCCTGAGGACTGGAGCTGCCTACCACTGTTCTAGAACATTCTATCTCCTCATATTTCCTGATAGCGAAAGGAAAGCATCTGACTGACTGTGTCATCCAGGGAGGGATTAGCATGCCTTAAGAGAAGACAGTACTCACTCATTAAAGGCATATGTATTTGGCCTATGGTAAATCCAACCATATTCCAGGAACAGGCAGAGAGGTACTTTGTGTAAGGTCTGATGTCATTAATTTCAGAGAAGGAGAGTGTCTGTGTAGTGAGCTAACCCTGCCCAGATACAACTCTACCTAAGGGAAATGTGGAAAAGAGCACTCTAAACTTCCTCCTAACCTTTGACTTGTACTGATGCTTCTGGGCCAAAGGCTTGGACAGTTGTAATAATGAGTGAGTCATGCTGCCTATGGGAAGTGTGTTTACCGTCGTGTAAAACGGGATTAAGTGAAATACCAGGGGAATACCAGCTGAGCTCATAAGACATAAGCCTGTTCCTCAACTACGGCTTTTTCTTGATGTTTCCATTCTAGCTATGCTATCATTATGTGGGAGGTGCTGTCCAGGAAGATACCATTTGAAGGTAAATAGACTCCATACAGCAAAGATCTACCTGAGTCTAAATCACCTTAAATATTCATTCAAACTTGTGTGTGTGTTTGTGTTGTGTCTCTGGGAGCAGAGGCGACCAACCCCATGCAGATCATGTTCAGTGTGCTGCGGGGGACACGGCCGGACACAGGGCTGGACAGTCTGCCAGGAGACATCCCCAGCAGAGAGACCCTCATCACCCTCATGACCTGCGGCTGGACCACCAATCCAGACGAACGCCCCTCCTTCCTCAGTAAGAGACATGACCGCCCTGGGCCCTGACCTTTCACCTCACACCCCCCTCTTCACCTCTATAGACTGCTACCTCTTTGACAAAATCTCCCCTTAACCATAATCCAACCCATCAAGCTCTCCTTCCTACAGACATGACACCTCTCTGTTTCTCATCTCATATCCAGCTTAACCTCTATGGAGCCAGTACTGTTATAATGCGTTATAACAGGTGTTACCATAGGCCCACACGTTGGGCGAGGGTTTCTTCCTTGAAAGCTGTGGGGTCAATGATAACCATGTTCCTGCCCTGTCCCTGTGCAGACTGTCTGATAGAGCTGGAGCCCATGCTGAGGATGTTTGATGAGATCGACCTCCTGGAGGCAGTGCTGGAGGTCAAGAAGTCAAAGGTCAGTCAGAGGTCAGAGTTTACATGTCAGATTAACGGAAGGAAAAGCCCTTTAAAGTTGGGCTAATTCGTTGACTTCAGACTCTACACTTGTGAGTGATGAGTCAAAAGTTGGCTTGGAGTGTTGTGATGGGTGACTTTGCTTCAAATGGATGACTAGACAGATGACTGTTGACTAATATGATATTTCAACACCATTTTGAAAAAAAGCATCTGAAACACTGTCTCTAGAAGACGATTTTGACTAATAGTTCTGACTTAGTCCCATGTCAGCATGAATACAATCAACAATCAGCTTTTATCCACTGTTATATTCTCTCTCTCTCTCTCTCTCCCCCCCTGTGTCTCTGTCTGTAGCTGATGAGGAGGGCAGGTTGCTACTCTGCCACCTCAGTGTATGAGAAGAAGAAGGAGGACAAGTCTCTGAACATCCTGAAGCAGAACCCCAGTCCTTGGCCAGTCAGTATGACTATTACTTATAAGAGCACATCAACAGGACTCAGAATAGGCCCACGGCTTTAGTTTCCCCTCAGCGACTTGTAAAATGAAGGCAAACATTTGTAAAATTGTGGAAAAGTCAGTCACATTTAGACAGTACATTTAGTCAGCTTTTTAAATGATTCTCTTCGCTTAATGGCCCGGGCGTTACTGTCAAATATAGAGGAGAAGGTTATTGTCAATGATCTGGAACCAGCTTTCAAAGTTGTGCGTGCATTAGTCTCGCAGGGCTAGACGTGTTGCCTCCAACAATTTGCTTATGCTCTCAGCATACCATGTGGAGGCTTATTGTCTTCAAACTGAGTAGACTGAAGGGAGGGACCTGCACACACAGGAAATCTGCCTGTCGTTATTCGTCTACCAAATCTAACGTCAACATCTCCCGACACGTGTCGCTAACTTCTAGAGGTAAAATGAATTTGTAAAATTGTGGCAAAGTCGGTCACATTTATCGTAATATTTCTAATAGACAAAGCAAGAAATAATCCAATGGGAGTTTTTAATACTGCGTCTAACGTTTCTATGATGTGCAAGGTCAGTAGGCCCAGACTTGTGTGTGTGTTTACAAAAACTGATTGAAATTATTACAGCTTTCTCAAAACCATTGTTAAAATCAAGCTACAATAAAAATCATGTTGTAGTTGTAAGGTGTTTTTTTGCTCTGCTCAGCACTATTTGGTGAATCAAATTGGGGCCCTATGTGCGCATGCGTACTATGTGACCTAACTGTGTGTGTCCCTGCCACAGGAAAGCTCCACCTCTGGCTCGGGGTCTTGCTCCTCCCAGGAGCCAGAGATCTCCCAACCAGGTTGCCTCACCAGCATATCCTCGCCGCCTAAACGTAAGCCACACCCCTTCTCCTGGATCGCATGAATCATTTTAAGTCATAGTCTCTGCCTCTCCATACAGTTCATGCTTGTGTGTATGTGTATGGGTCATATCTAGCTTGCATTCTCTCCTCCCCTCCTCCCCCTCCCCCAGAAGTGTCCCCCTCGTCATTCATGCCTCATTCTCTGGAACCCCCCGGGCCCCTGAGGGAGGAGGAGAGTCTGATCAACAACCTCAACCAGAGTCCCAGGCCTGTGGCTGAGCTCAACATCCCCCCTAGCGCCCTCAAACCAGGCCTGCCTGAGACGGATTGTGAGACATATCTGGACAACCTCACCCTCAAGCCACAGCCACCGCCACAGCAACAACCACACCTACCAGGTAATGTCATCCTAGGACAGGAGGCCAATCACAGTCATGTACAGTAGCTGCACATCCCCTGGGGCAAACATCCCTTTAAGAGCAGGCCAGTTTTTTTTTTCATGATACACCAGCTGTAGCAGTGATTGTGGGTAAAACTTACACTTATTTTGTGTATACTCTCTCATCCTCCCCTCTCCAGTCTCCACAGATTTCTCTGCAGACCCCTCCGCCCCCACCGTGGGTCCCATCGCCGGCTGGGTTGCGTCGCGGCGGGAGTCGATCCTGTCCCAGATGACAGAGGCGTGCCTGAACCAGAGCCTGGATGCCCTGCTGGCGCGCTCGCTCCTGATGCGCGAGGACTATGAGCTGGTGGTCAACAAGCCCACTCGCACCGCTAAGGTCCGCCAGCTGCTGGACACCTGCCACCGCCACAGCGAGGACTTCTGCCGCGTGGTGGTCCGCAAGCTCCAGGACAACAAGCAGCTGGGCCTCCAGCCCTACCCTGCTGAGCTCAGCTCCCCCACGACCGCACCAGCACCCATCCCCAGCGCACCCCCACTCTCAATAACCTACAATCAGTCTCCCAGGAACATATACTAGTGCACACAGTCACCAGTCACCACAGCAGACCAGAAAGACTATAAACTGTCAAAGACTATAAGCGCTTTCAGCTATGTTGTGGTAGGTGAACTTTGATCAAGCCCATTCCCTTTTAGTTTGATGCCTCTTGTCATTGTTGAGGATTTATTTTTTTTTCTTCTTTTTAACATATGTTTATTGTTTCTCTTAAAAAACGAGTTCGCACTTTCATTGAATGGATCTTCTGTTGACGCGCCAAAGCAGAAATGAATCCAGTTAGGCATTTAAAGAGAATGGGTTTAGCATCATAGATATGTACTTTATCGGGGGAAGGGAGAACATTCATGTAGCCTTTGTCAAGGCCTTGTACATATCAGGTTAATTGATAACTGTGTACACCACCATATCATCTATGTAGTGTCATCTGTTTATCTGACTAGAAGGTGTGGTTGTAGCTTTATCTTTGGCCTTGCTCTTGGTATATGTTTACACATGGGGAAAACACACATACGGTAGAATACAGACAATATAACAATACTACTGCCAAAAGAGAGGTAAATAAGCCCAGGTGATGCAGTTAACTGGACAAACGATCTGGCTATATTTGTAATTGTAGTGTTTATATCTGAGTATATCTGCTCAGGACCACCACATTACACTCTTACCATTGTCCATCTTTACCGGTTAGGATTTGATGAGTGAGATGAGCTTAGCTCAGTTTCTGCAGACATGTTTTTGCCATAGTGGAGTGCGGGGTCATGGGGTCTATAGCAGGGTGCAGTATCTCTGTTTTTGTATAGTGAGTTTTGGAATAGACTAGAGTCTTGTGCCATTGACCACAGTGCTAAATATAGTAACTCGACATGTTCCTCATCAGGAACCAGAGCAGCAGTTGGTTGTCTTACACTTTGATAAAATCCTCCATGTTCAGCCTCTCTCAACTACAAGGGTTTCAATATGGTCAGATCAGACCATTTCACATTTTCAAGTGTGTGTGTATGGAGGCATTGATTGAGTTCAAGGTCTCAGTCCATCCTTGCCAGTATACTATGGCGATACAAGTCTATTGTGAAGCTGACAACTGTAGCTAGCTATAATCTACCCTCTATCACCTGTGTAGACATAAGGTAGATCTTCATATTGAGACTGTTACAACTGTTGCCTCTACCTACATGACAGTACTTGATGCTAACTACAAAGCTCTCTGCTTATGCCTATCCAGAAATGACTAAGTGCCAAAACACACTAGTTAAGCAATTTCCCTCTATAAAAAGGTTATTTCCGAGGGTGTTTTCCCAGCCCCTCCCTCCTCAGCTCCATCTCCTTCGTTTCCCTTTGTCAGTGATGTGTGCATGCGATGGCTCCGTGGAGGGAACCGAGAGCTGACTCAAGCAGAGATGAGTCGTTTTTTTATCACGCCTTATTATCACTGCACTTCCTGAAATGGGTGCTGAAGGCACTGTAGCTAGTATGTCCATGAATGACCTTAGGTCAGTGCTCCGCTACACATCAGCAGGATTTAATTAAGGAGCATTGGCTGAAAAGTTGAGGTCTTGTTTTTGTATCTGTTTATCTAGAGTTGGTCTTATCCACTTTTAAATTGTGCTGTTGTAGATTATACAATGTACAATTGGCCCCTATGATTGGGGATGTTCTTAGTTCTAATATGAGGTGTGCCAATGGTGTGATGTAGGGCGAGCCAGCAGGATGAAAAACAAGCTTCCAAAATCCTCTGGACTTTTTTTTACAATTATTTTCACCACATGATATTTGCACAAAGCTAGGTCTTATTGAGTCAAATCTGTATTGGTTAAATATTTTGTAGATCACAGGTACAGTTATCATAACTGTAATAGTCTCGTTCCCAGACACTTCCGCCCAAATGCGCGAAAGGTCTGGTAGACCAACGCGTCAAACTTGGCCTTCATTAAGCCAATAAGAAGAGCATTGAAAAAACGGACGGCGCATCGCTATTGGCTTGACTTGGCATCAATCATTTCCCACAGGAGTGTAGCCTAATGCAGTAGTCCTATTGACGAATTTGGGAATAATATTTTGTGAGTAAAGTCTGTTATGCAGTATAATTTAATACCGAAACTTGGCCTATATCAGTATGGAAACCAGAGTAAGCTAGGTTTCCAGCCAGTCACATTTGGAACCAAATCATTTTCCTGTGCCTATAATTTGTCTTAGCCTATCAGACGCTTTTACTTCAAACACAAATTTCACCAATAGGCTATCAATAGAGTTAGTATGATAGTCGCCTAATGGTGCCCAAATAATTGTTTCTCTTTGGTCACAGAAGGTGATCGCAGCAAAAGAAGAGCTTCCCTGTGCGCAACAGGGACACAGCACTGTAAAACAGAGACAACCAGTGTCATAGTAAAACATGTTTATGAATAAACATCTTGCTTCATTCCCAGGCTTCTCCATCACTCTCCTTTTATAGAGGGGTGCTACATCATTCTTTATTTACTGTACACTTGTTTGATATTATACATACATACACACATACATACATACATACATACACACTCAGAAAACACTTTATTAGGAACATCTGTACACCTACTCATGGTGAAGGTGGTGTAATGGTGTGGGGAATGTTTTCTTGGCACACTTTGGGCCCGTTAATACCAATCAATCATCGCTTGAATGCCACAGCCTATTTGAGTATTGTTGCTGACCATGTGCGGAATCAATGTCACAAAGAATTGAGGCTGTTTTGAGAGCAAAGGGAGGCCCTACCCAGTATTAGTATAGTGTTCCTAATAAAGTGTTCAGTGAGTGTATATGCACTCACCTTACACTTTATTAGGAACACTATACTAATACTGGATAGGGCCTCAATTCTTCGGGGCATTGATTACACAAGATGTTGGAAACATTCCTTTGAGATTCTGGTCCATGATGACATGATTGCGTCACGCAATTCCTGCAGATTTTTCAGGTGCAAAGTGTGCCAAAAAAACATTCCCCACACCATTACACCACCTCCACCATGAGAAGGTGTACAGGTGTTCCTAATAAAGTGTTTGGTGAGTGTGTATGTGTGTGTGTGTATACATATATATATAACACTGCCGTCCATGACATGACTTCAACATTGTACTTTTTCTGTTTAGCTATAAGTACTTGTTTACATATCACTATCCATGTACAACAACAGTCAATCATTTACATTTACATTTATGGCATTTAGCAGATGCCTTTATCCAAAGCGACTTACAACAAATACATTTGTTTAAGTAAGTGAATCATCTGTCCAACAGTCATCATAAGACAAAGTAATCAATGCTCACACCAGGGGCCATTGGCAGTCGTAATGCCAGAAGCCAATTCTTTTTTTATTTTATTTTATTTTATTTATTTATTTATTTATTTCTTTTTTATTAACAGGAGAGAACTTGTACAGGGGGGAAATGGGGGTGAAGAGGTCTCAAGGGTTGGGGTTAAGGTTAGTACGGGGAGGTAGTGGGGGTGAAGAGGTCTCAAGGGTTGGGGTTAAGGTTAGTACAGGGGGGTAGTGGGGGTGAAGAGGTCTCAAGGGTTGGGGTTAAGGTTAGTACAGGGGGGTAGTGGGGTTGAAGAGGTCTCAAGGGTTGGGGTTAAGGTTAGTACGGGGAGGTAGTGGGGGTGAAGAGGTCTCAAGGGTTGGGGTTAAGGTTAGTACAGGGGGGTAGTGGGGGTGAAGAGGTCTCAAGGGTTGGGGTTAAGGTTAGTACGGGGAGGTAGTGGGGTTGAAGAGGTCTCAAGGGTTGGGGTTAAGGTTAGTACAGGGGGGTAGTGGGGTTGAAGAGGTCTCAAGGGTTGGGGTTAAGGTTAGTACAGGGAGGTAGTGGGGTTGAAGAGGTCTCAAGGGTTGGGGTTAAGGTTAGTACAGGGGGGTAGTGGGGTTGAAGAGGTCTCAAGGGTTGGGGTTAAGGTTAGTACAGGGGGGTAGTGGGGGTGAAGAGGTCTCAAGGGTTGGGGTTAAGGTTAGTACAGGGGGGTAGTGGGGGTGAAGAGGTCTCAAGGGTTGGGGTTAAGGTTAGTACAGGGGGGTAGTGGGGGTGAAGAGGTCTCAAGGGTTGGGGTTAAGGTTAGTACAGGGGGGTAGTGGGGTTGAAGAGGTCTCAAGGGTTGGGGTTAAGGTTAGTACAGGGGGGTAGTGGGGTTGAAGAGGTCTCAAGGGTTGGGGTTAAGGTTAGTACAGGGGGGTAGTGGGGTTGAAGAGGTCTCAAGGGTTGGGGTTAAGGTTAGTACAGGGGGGTAGTGGGGGTGAAGAGGTCTTTAGGAGGGAACATGTATACATAATATGTACATGTAGTGCTGTAGCATCTATTTGGCATAAATGGAAGTTACTGTTCATGTATGCAATGATGTTTTAGATACTGGTATGCTTTATTGCTGTGTCATTAAAGTGTATGTCCTTCCACCCTTATCTGTGTCATGGTGTCCTTTCACACAGCTTCACTATACCTGTTCACACACACACTCACATTCTCAGAGGCATTATCACTTCACACTGTGACGGTCCATGTGGTTAGGGAGATGCTCTGCTTACCAGACATCCCATGTCAATGCTAGATGTACTGTATATCAATGGTCAATGTGCTTCAGTCATACACCAGAAAAAAAGCATCATTAGTATCACCTTTTATTAAAGGAATAGTCAATATCCCATATCGTTGGTTGTGTGGCTCCAGCAGTATCCCTTGAACCCCAACTGAATCAGAATATTTTCCACTCATTTTGAATTTAGGCATATACAGTGACTTTAGAAAATATTCAGACCCCTTCACTTTTCCCACATTTTGTTGTGTTATAGACTCAATTTAAAATGTATAAAAAAAGAAATGTTTGCCATCAATCCACACACAATACCCCATAATGACAAAATGAAAACACGTTTTTAGAAATTTCTGCAAATGTATTAAAATTTAAATACAGAAATACCTCATTTACATTAGTATTCAGACCCTTTGCTATGACACTCTTAAAATGAGCTCAAATGCAAAACTGTTGTCAACAAGTCACTCAATAAGTTGAATTGAGTCCATCTTAATGCAAGGATAATAGTTCATGTGATTTTGGAATTAATATCTTTGTTTTTATTATCTGATTTGCATAGAAATCAACCAACAGTTTGTAACATCATTAAAAAAAAAGAAAGAAAGCACTGGCAAGCTCAGCAGTCACAAACAGGCTGGTAGGCCAAGGAAGACTTCTACAGTGGATGACCGAAGAATGCTCACCGTAATTAAGAAAAACCCCAAAACAACTGTCCCACAGATCAGGAACACTCTCCAGGAGGTAGGCGTGAATGTGTCAGAGAATATCATCCGCGGAATACGTCACCAGCCGAACTACAGAGGCTTCACTGTAAGGTGCAAACCACTAGTTATCTTCAAAAAGGATGGTCAGGTTACAGTTTGCTAAAAAGTACCTACAAAGCCTGTAGATGTCTGGAAAACAGTCTTGTGGACAGAAAAGACGAATATTATCGTGTACCAGGGTGATTGCAAGAGGAAAATTTGGAGAAAAAAGGATCTGCTGAAGATTTACACCATACCACCTCATCTGTGAAACATGGTTAAGGGGGTGCTATTATTTGGGCATATATAGCTGCCACAAGAACTGGCTAACTGTACAGAAACATCTTGTCTGGTCGAGTACAAGCAAATGCCTCCAAATTCATTTGATGGCGCTTCATCATACAGTAAGACAATGGCACCAAACATACTGGGGAGTTTTTCAGGGCCACAAAATGGAAAGTTATTGATTGGCCAAGTCAATCTTCAGATTTAAGTCCATTTGAACATGCATTTTATTTCCTGATGATAAGATTTTAGGCAAAAAGACAACTGAAGATGGCTTCAGTACAGACCTGGTAGAGCATCACCAGAGAATATCCCGAGCATCTGGTGGGGTCAGTGGGTTGCAGACTTCAGGCAGTTATTGCATGCAAAGGATTGTCAACCACATAAGTACTTTATTTGGACATTAGGTGATTTTTTTCAATACTGTAAACTATAA
>NC_139655.1:15432887-15567887 GCF_951799395.1 Argentina silus
TCGCTGCCTCCAGGTACTGAAAACAAGTCCCATGCATTTACAATAGCTCATAGGTAGGTTATGTTCATGGTTGCAGGTATTTGAATGGGAAGTTGTGTCTATTGGTCACCTCAGATGTCTGTGGGGAAATTTGTTGAGAAAGTCCATGGGGACTTTTGAATGAACTATTGAGAATGTAATTTCCCTGGCCTGTCCCCGGTCCAGGTTGTTCTTTGTGGGAGCAAGAGAGGGACACCTTCCAGACAGTCTGAGTCTGATCCACATGGAACGCTACACACCTGTACCCGCCCTCATATTCAACGTGAGTGATCCTCCTCAACCTCTCCCTTAGGGTCATAAACTCTAGTTGAGACCTCCATAATAATGATCAGCTATTATCTACCATGTGGTCTCATCTGATCATTCTTAGCATACTGTATATAGAATGTACAATGCCTATAGAAAGTCTACACCCCCTTTCAAAATGTTTTTTTTGTTGTCCCAGAGCCTGGAATCGAAATACATTAAGTTAGGATTTTTCCCCCACTGATCTACACAGCCTGCTGGACACTTTCAAAGTGAAAGAAACATTCTAAAAAGGTCAAATAATTTATTTAAAATGAAAAACAGAGAAGACCTGTTTGCAAATGTCTACACCCACCTTGCTGTGGCTTACTTAAAATGATTCCCAATTTAATGTATTTCGAATCCAGGCTCTGGCACAACAAAAGGTAACATTTTTAAAGGGTGGTGTAGTCTTTCTCCAGGCACTGTATATGGTGCATTCTTATCCACTCTGATGTCTATGGTGCATTCTTACCATATCACATTCCTTACATCTTACACCTCTGGCACATTCTTATACATCCAAAGGGGCTATGTGCCCTTACATCTGAGGTGCATTCTCACTGTAGTGTCTCACTGCAGTCCTGGGTAATGTGTTGTTGCAGGGGCTTATGGGCCTGATCTTCCTGTGTGTGGAGGACGTGTTCCAGCTCATCAACTACTTCAGTTTCAGCTACTGGCTCTACGTGGGCCTGTCTGTGACTGGCCTAATCTACCTGCGCTTCACCCAACCAGACAGATACAGACCTGTCAAGGTAACTTTCTGCCTTTCCTTCTTTCTTTTTTTCATTATTTCTTTCTTTATCTTTCATTCTTTCATTATTTCTGTCTGTCTGTCTGTCTGTCTGTCTGTCTGTCTGTCTGTCTGTCTGTCTGTCTGTCTTTAGACATGCACACATCAGAAGGTGGATGTGCGTGGTTGTATACCGGCTAACTATTGTTTTCCTTTTCCTCTGCCATAGCTCACCCTGTTCTTCCCCTTCATCTACTGCCTGTGCAGTCTGTTCCTGGTCATTGTCCCTCTGTATGGAGACACCATCAACTCTCTCATAGGGATTGGTATCGCCCTGTCTGGAGTCCCTGTCTATTATGTGGCCATTTACCTGCCTGAAGACAGGAGGCCGAAGTTTATAAGCAGACTAAATGGTAAGGATCATAGCACTTCATTGTTTACATGATACATTGAGGATACAAGGTTGTCTTTGAAATTACAGAGGCTAGCAAGTAACCCCAAGGTCGCTGGTTCAATCCCCTGATGTGAGCCAGTGATTGGAGGGTTGCTGAAATCACATCTAACTGGCCAGCTACTACATGATTTATAACATGAGAGTAAGAAAATACTGAATAAAAACTTTAAAAATAGCTAGAAATATTGCCCAATGGGTCATATGCCATTCGCCTAATTCCACAATGTTACACCATGTCCCAGAGTGTTACTTAGGAAGCTTTACGTGACTGACCGCCTTGTATCACATTTAAGATGAGACATGTATCACAACACATTTTGGCTTTATCTACATCAGCTCCAATTGACCCCTCATTTACCTTCTCTCCCTCTCTCTTTATCTCTCATGTCTCCCTCCCTCCCTCTTCCATTTCCTCACCAGCTATGGCCACCAAATACACCCAGATCATATGCTACTGCTGTCTGACTGAACTAGATGTGGAACCAGAGAAGCTAGTGGACAATAAAACCCAGTGAGAGATCTTGGTCCTCAGCCCCCCTCTCCTGGCCCCCTTCCTCCCTCCTCCACTCATGCAGGGTGTACGTGCCTGGAGCACAGAACATACACTACAATGCATGGGCAGAGGCAGCACCAATGGGTACACCCTGTCTCCATGGTGGGGACATTGCTATTGGCAATTCCACGTACTCCACATCGTAAAAAGCTCATCAATGTCTGGAGACAATAGAGGAGCTGGTGGAAGATCAGCATGTGTGAAGGAACAGACGGGTTGGAATTGTGTTTGATTGTTTTGATTATGTGAATAATGCTGTCATTGTGCTTATCTGTAATAGAATTGAATGTGAAACTAAATGTTCTTCATGAAGTGAATGAATGACACCAACATCTGACAGTCCTTTGTTTGTGTCTGTTTGTGCTCAGTCACAATGAGTGTGCATTAAGTGGTGGTCTTACAATGTTGTAATGATTTACAAACATAGTCTATTGGACCGATGTGTATGCTAAACAGCACATAGCACTCATGTGTCCTGCGTGACTATGTTATATGCTAACTCAAAACAGGGATTTGATCATCTACGTTTTTATGTGCTCTCATTGTAATTTGATCAATTGTATTGAAACTCATGAAATTTGATGTAAAGCACCCTAATGTTTTATAGATTAGCATTTAATTTACCTAGTTTTTGTATTACCCACGATGATATGATAGGGATTTGTTTTCTTAGGACCTTTTCGAAAATCACAGTTTTCACATCTGTAGATACTGGTATGTCAATGAGGTTAAAAAGTGGTGAAGTGCCAATTCATAGGGTGCTTTAATAGCAATCTTACAGCAGGGTCTCTGCACCGAGCAATGTTTGCATGAAGACGTTGCCTTATGCTTGAGTCTTGAAATAGATTGTGGCAGACTATTTGTAAAGTATCCCCTTCAGACATCCAGGAGGAGATAGTTTAGAGTCTGTGTCAGTCTTTATACCTAGTCTGAACTTCATGGGGGTTAGGCGATGTGCCACTTGCAAGTGTTACAAACCCTTTTCAGTGTTTCGTCATCCTTCACAGTACTACCTCTTTTCTCTCTCTTTCTCACCCTTGCTCCACCCCCCTCTTCTTTCCTTCACTTCCTTTTCCCTATGACAATCTTTTTTCTCACTCTCTCACTTTCCTTTTCCTGTCCATCAGTCTCTTTCAATCCCTCTTGCCAATTTGTTTTCACCCAAACATCACTCTTTCTTGATTTCACGAACCGATTTGTTTTTCTCTTTTTCTATGCACAGTTTTGCTTCACAAACATATGGGAAAAGTTGTCAGAAACATCATGTCTTTTTTCTTGTTACCTACCATTTTCTGGTGAAAATTAAACATACAATATTTATTTTCATATCCACTATTTGACTTATGTCATTTCATTGCCATGTTACATCAAGAGTTTGACCTGCTTTCAAAGTAGCATCTAATTAATCTTAATATAGCCTTATTTCTATAAATAACTTTGGTGGTAGCATAACTCTGTGTCCAAATGTCCAACTTGGATCATGGAAACGCATCATCCTTATATTACAACTGTAGCCCATTCAGTAGCAGATGTTCAAAGCACAACTAAGCACAACTAACTAAATCGTGTCACTGGTGTCTTTGTCCGCACAATATCCTGTTGTCTCCAGATGGTGGAGACACAGCACAGCCTAAATCTAGACCCCCCAGTGCAACCATTCCAAACTCCAGGGTTGGGTCTTATGGTCTTTACTTATCCCCTGGAATTTCTATAAGATATTTATCAAGTCTGAGAAAGGCTGCACAATTTTGATTGAAACAATGTCTGTGAAGCATAGAGAGATTCCCTCTAACTCCCCCCTGATCATCAAATAACGTGGCCATGCTTGTTTCAAAGCGAGTATACTTAAGTATTATATTTCTAGTATACTTGAATTTAAACCTACTTAAGTACAAGATATTAAAATGACCCATCTTAAATTTTATTTCAGTTATACAATATACTAAATATATAATATACTAAAATAGTTAATTATGTAGGTTTCTAGCATATTAACTATACTTGAACTATGTAATATGTTATACAGTGGAACCTCGAGATACGAATGCCCCAATATACGAATGTTTTGAGTTACGAATTGAAATTTCGTAGAATTTGTGCTCTGAGATACGAATGAAAATTTGAGATACGAAATCCTTTTTTTTAGCGAGAAGTGGCAGCCGCGCGCGAGAACTGGCAACCGCCTGCACACGAACCCTTTTTTTTATTTTTTATTTGAGATACGAATGTTTTGACTTACGAAGGAAGTCTCGGAACGGATTAAATTCGAATCTCGAGGTTGCACTGTATATATATTTAAATATACTTATAATAAGATTATCTGAGATAATAACTTTCAACACACTTACAATGTAATCTTAGTCATATTCAAAGTGACTGTCAAATAGTATGAAGTATATTAAAAGTGTGTTAATAATGTGTCACTAGCATATTTATTAGCATAATTATTTGCAGTTATGGTTAGCAACTTAATACACATAATTGAGAGATAGCAGGAATCAAAGTATACAAAACTAAAGGTAAACGTAAACATATGCATTACGTTTGCCTCTGGAAAGATGCCCTTTATTGGGATGTACTTTTTATTGTGTTCTACTATGTATTTTACAAGGCCACTACTATCATGAAGCAGTTATAGTGCATCCTTTCACAGGATTCAAGGCATAATCTGTAGGCACAATCTCCCCAAGAACAATATGCATTGACATACAGCAAACCATACATGAACTTTAATATGATTGGTCAGTGTTGAACATACAGTACATACATACAATTGATACAGTACAAGAGCCTGATACAATCCCTTCATGAGACATCAAGAGGACCCTAGAGGTCTGCAACACTCTCCCTACTGGGCCTCACACACTCACATGCTCTGGACCGTGCTAATCAATGTTGCACTGCACATAAAATAACCTGACTGTTTTAGTGAGGTACTTAGTTGACTTTTGCTGCCTTTAAAAGGCCCAGGCTCCAATCGAAAGATAGTCAAAGGAAGAAGGTCCACACAGCCAACACACATCCTAAAGGAAAGGTCTATCTACTCCACCATGCATAACAAAACCCTATTTGTGGCATCGGTTCTGATGTTGGGGTTCACCATCAGCATCTGCGGTTCGGCTGCAGACCCCCTCCATGCACAGTGCAAAGTGATATGGTATGGAGTCAAGTTTATTACTGTTTGAATGTATTTGAAGGTGGCTTCAAATGATGGCTGTCATGACTTTATGATACATTTGAAAGGACAGTAGCTATGTTACATAATTTGCTTACATATTAATCCTGTTGTTAAAGTTATAATCTATCTTGATTATCTAGATTTTCGATGATAATTGTAACATGACCAAATATTTAGCAAATGGATATATAGCATTGTGGAATGAAACTCTTCATTTGTTATCATTTATCATCTATCAGACAGAGACAATGACACATACTTGTTTTATCTGAAGACTATAACATCTTAGTATTGTCTTAAATCCGTTTTTGTAGCACTCTTTGTGTATGCTATTCAAATGATAGATTGTTACAAAATCAATGTTTCTCATTTTCAGACCTCAAAAGTCAGGAGCCATCTGTTGTGTATTGTACAGGATGGCCACTGTACTCTAATTTTCTTATCTTATTTGGTGCCTGTTTCCCATTAATTTGGGGCTGAGGCATTTACAGTAATCTACACAACTAATAGCGTAGGATGAGAACTCCCCTCATCTTGACATAATACCCAATTTCGAAGTCAGAAAATGTAAGACAAACTTTGGTTTTAGAGTCAACTATCATTGAAACAATAAGTGGGGTTGTGCATAAATTTAAATGAAAAAGCTTTTCTTTTCCTACTTTATGGAGATGAAGTCTGTATTCATACTATACATGTCATGGTTGTGTAACTATTGAGTAACATCTAATCGTGTTCCTGGAACTGAGAGAGCTTGTGACCGACTAGACAAAGATAATGTTTGATATTCGGATCATATGAGATCCTGCATTATCAGATTGAAACAAGGTCAAACTCAAATTAGACAAGGTACATGTGACTGTACTCTTCACCCCAATTTCTCATACCTGTTATGTTTGACGTGCATAGACAGTGGCCTACAGAATCAGAATCTGTAATGCGAATGGAGAGGGGTAGAGAGAGAGATTTCGCCTGTGTATCTGTTCTATGTTGTATAGTATCTGCTATATGTATATATTTTATCTGTTCTATGTTGTATAGTATCTGCTATATGTATATATTGTATCTGTTCTATGTTGTATAGTATCTGCTATATGTATATATTTGATCTGTTCTATGTTGTATAGTATCTGCTATATGTATATATGTTCTGTCCCTGCTCCCCTCTGGTCCTCAGGTTGTTTGGCGTCCCGTGCCGTGATGTCTATGTGGCTCTGGTCAACCAGATCAAAGCCTGGACCACTCGGGCCAGCTGTGAGTCTGGAGGAGAAAACTGCTTGTATGAGGTAGGAGCCATCTCCATATGTACAGTACAGTAGCTTCACCCTCCACACTTCAGACGCACAACATTGATTGTAGTGTTTATTTCATATCTCACACAATCCTCTGACATTGCTTGTATGAGCTAAATAAAAATAATATTGGTTTCTTCTTGAATGTAACCCTAATTGATTGTTTTGATAGTGGTGAGCAGTTTTCATATAAATCATGCAATCCTATATTCTCTTGTGTCCAGCTGGTGTCATCAACCCCTTTCCAGATCAAAGCCAAGCACACCTCTCCCAGCACTAAGTACATAGATGACCTCAGCTTCGGCCTGTTCCCCACTGAGGACTCCAATGTGTGCCGCCTGACGGTAAGCGGCTCCTTCAGGGTCAAAGGTCACCAAGGTCACCTCAGTGCTGGGTCAAAATCAGTGAGTGAAGAATGTGGCATAATATACATGCCATGAAATATGACATTTCAAAAAACATTTAAATGTTTGTCTCCCTCACACACAAAAAACAAGCTCCATCCATCCAACCTATTATACAGAAATACACACAGTGGCCGTCTCTCATGTGTTTTATCTAATACTTGTCTTTATCTACAGGGTGATTCAGTCTCAGAGTCCTGGGCAGGCCTAATGGAAAATGGCTCAAACTACTGCAGCCTCAAAGACCTGATAGAAGGTGAGAGCATCTCCCAACTGCATTCAGTAACCTAACTAACCGTCTATACTGCTACACTCTATTGCAGTGTCTT
Source organism: Argentina silus (assembly GCF_951799395.1). NCBI lineage: Eukaryota > Metazoa > Chordata > Actinopteri > Argentiniformes > Argentinidae > Argentina > Argentina silus. The sequence goes on from NC_139655.1 coordinate 15,440,152, forward strand.
GTAATTTTAGTGATAATGTCTTAATTTGTCAAATTTTAAGGATATAAACCTCCATACTTTAGAGTTTGGTTGTGTTTCTATACCTTCAGTAGACCATTTCTGTCTTCTCTCTCCCTCTTAGGGGTCTGGATATTTCAATGTTTAACTCTCTGACCCTGTCAATGTCTATCTCTTCGACAGGAAGTGCACTCGATCAGGTTGATGGATACAAGGAGTACACTAATGAGTGGATTTGTCTTGGCTACAGCTTAGCCAACTGTACCATCTACTGATTCTATGATTAGAGTCATTGTGAAAGGACAGAATGTGTCTTCATGTCTGGAGCACTCACTTTATACATTACAGTGTAAAAACAGGGTACATTTCTCTTCTGTTGATACTGTGTCTGTAGATAACAAACAACCTCAAAGAATATGTCAACATTCGAGTTATAAGATTGTGGTATGTCAATGTAATTACTTCAATCATAACATTGTTTAAATATATGTGTGCTTGTGGTACAAATACATCTGAAACCAATGAACTCTTGGTTCAAAAAAGCACTTGTGCTTTTGCTTCCATGCATGATTCCATGATTCCAAGAATAACGAGATTAGATTTCTATGCTCTTATGTTACCTTTGTGAGACCCCTTGCTTGCACTAACTATAACGCTGATTTCTTAATTAGAAGGTTTTTTTAAGTTAACAATATTCCATCAATACGTTCATTGTCTCATTCTTTTTACATTGTGTCTATTACATTGATTAATAAATAAGTGTCAATGCAGTTTTGTTACCCAATCCTTTTACTTTTACTGCCCCCTTCAAGGAAGGTAGTTGATATTAAAATGTCACTGGATCAGATGAGTATACAAATTGTATAGTAACAGTCTTATAGCCAGAGAGCAGACCGTCTAATAGGACCTTTCTTTTTTAAGTTAAATCAAGTAGGAATAGGGAGGAAAACACTGTCATTGACAGGATTCTGGTTTTCCGTTCTTGCATAGTGCATACCAACTGCTACCATCCAACCACGCCTTGTACATGCATTGTACATGTTCACTCTAATCAGGAAATGTTACGCAATTTGATATCACCTTGATAAAAAACATAGTTTATTTTGTCATCAACCATATCAACCATTTATTAGATATCATTCTTTAAAACTATGAATAGATACAGAGATAACTCAGAAAATAATTCCACCCCAGAAACACAATGAAATGCATTTCCTTCTTTGGAGATCACAAGCTGAGAAGGGTTTTTATATATACAGTACAAAGCCAGAAATCAGGCTGAAAGGATTTTGTTACAGAACTGGTTCACAAACTCGTCCTTATCTTACTTTTAGATTGTAAGTGCAAAGTGCAGTCAGAATTCTCTATATTGATACATGACTGTGTTATGATTGAAAAAGGATAAATACATTGTGAATAAAGTAAAATCATTCATATAAATATCTACAGTACAATATATAAAGTGCATGTAGATTTGATCAATAATTCCTTGAATCAATAGTAGAAATTTACATAAGAAAATAAACATGTTGTATTAAACTTTCTTGATTTTTTTCACAGTCAGTCGAAAGTTCAGATGTGGTTGTTGTTGCTGAATGATGGTATGGATCTATAAGAGAGAATATTGATCACCAATTTGCTCCAACTCTAACCCATTCATATCATATTCAACTAGAAAATGGATGTCCTACAGCACTATTTCATAGAGTGAGTGTACATACACTGCCACATATGTAAAAGGTCCAGTGCTCCACCTGTTCTGGTTGAAGTCAAACTAAACTCAATGACTGATGAATGACTTTAAATTACCCCTCTCAAGACTGGATCAGCTGTAGTCTCATTTAGCTCCTGATAGGAGCTAACAAGTGTCTGAAGAAACACAAGTCCTGTTAGAGATATCAGAAAATATCAGAACCATTCGTTCATGTAGAGAGTTGGGCCTCATTATATAAACACCTTTGTACACAGAGATTTGATTGTCAATCTCAAAATGGTTTATGAATGAAATATGTGTGATTAGTACAACTTGATTCATACAGTACATATATACATTGTAAAAGTGTTTCTTTTTATATTAGCTGAAATGTAACAAAGCTAAGGCCCCAGTCTAGAGTACCATTCAATGGAACATGTTACATGTTAGCTCCAGTAGTTGAGCGTGGATACTCACCACTCTCTGGTGTAGCAGTAGGTGAGGGCAGCTGAGAGGGAAGCGGAGAAGGAGCAGGTGCTGTCATGTATGTCATGGTTGTTGGTGGTTCCAGGATAGCTGTTGTGGTTGCTGGGAGAGTATTGGAATGAAACTATATTTTATATTTTATATTTTATATCTACAGTTTAGTTCTACACCTAGAACTAAACTGCTCACTGTAACACTACATTACAGTCCTATTACCACTAGTATTTAGGCCTTCACACTGTAAGAACATCTTAATTCAATCATCTTATTCGCCCTATTGAATTATTCTATTATTTTTGCAATATATTCCTAAAATGTAAATATGTCGACTACTACTCAACCAAAATGCAATAATTTGTGTGGGTCTAGACAGCTTCAACAGTAACAACAATAACAAACTGTAATACAAACATCTGCAGGTGAGAGATATAGCGTAAAAATAATCTATTATTGGGACCCTAACCCTAACCCTTAATTTCTCATTTTTTTAAGAAAAAAAGGCTGGTATCATAAACATAAAGGTGGTTTGAATGCATTTCTTACCTAATGTAGATTGCCCAACAGACAACGCAAAACATCCAATACATAGGAGCAGAGAAAGCATGATGCAGTCAGAGTAGAGATAGTACTGACTGAACTGACTGAACTGACTGAACTGACTGGCGTGGGAAGGTTATACTTAGCGTGCCTGAAAAGCTTTGTTCTGCATGAGGAAGTTGTTTGCTTTATTCTTTGAACGAGGGAGTTGCCGTTTAACAATGTAGAGGCTTTCGAACTGTGAGAGGTGAGACTCAGAAAAGGTCAGACAGCCAATGAGGAACCTGTTTCTTATACCCTCCTCACAAGATATATAGCCTTTTGTTCTCCTGTGTCTTTGTCAGAGATTCTCCCTCTCCGAGCGTAAGTTTATTTTTGCTACGTCTGTTGTCCTGATTATCCATCTGCACTTGGGTTCACCCTACCAATACCCTAACAGAATCTCTGACCATCATGGACCCAGTGGAGGTACTTCGTATGCACGAAGCATTCACGACTCAAGGTAAAGTGCTGGCCCAACATGAGCAAGGGATGCAGCAGGTAGCCGAGAGCCTGCAGCAGCTAACCAGCATGGTTCGCTCCATGTCGGAGGCTCAGAGGGCTACCACTGAACCAGCGACGACATCACCAGCTCCAGCTCCCCAGACCACAGCACGGGAGCCGCGCCTACCACCTCCTGAGCACTACGACGGACGTCCGGAGGGCTGCAGAGAATTCCTCACCCAATGTTCCACCACTCTCGGAGGTGATGAAGGACGATCTCGCCTTCCAGGAGCTCCCGGAGCAACTGGACGACCTTGTCGACCTCTCCATACGTGTGGACAACCGTCGCCAGGAGAGGATCCGTGAGCGAGGGTTGACACGCGGCGCGCCTCCCCCTGATCCTCCCTACCCAGAGCTGTTCCCCCGTTCCTCTATGGATTACCCATAAGAGGAGCCCATGCAGTTGGGGGCAGCGCACCTCTTGAAGGTGGAGAGACAGTGCGAGGGATGCTGCCTGTACTGTGGCCGGTCAGGTCACCACTGCGCTGAATGCCCGGAGAAGTCGGGAAACGGAGGGTCCCCGCTAGTATCTGGAGGGGTACTGACGGAGCGGGATCCACCCTCTGTTCCTAGAGATCCCCGGACCTTTCTCTGGGTCGCGGTGCAGTGGGGCTCCGACCTGGCCCTGATCGACTCCGGAGCGGCGGGGAACTTCATGGATGCTAGCCTGGCTGCTGGATGGGGGGATCCCCTCATCAATCTCTCGGAACCCATTCCGGTCCAGGCCCTGGACGGTCGGCCTCTGGGAGCCGGCTTCATCACGCAACACACTATCCCTGTGCGTTTCCAGGTTGAAGGGGCTCGCTGGGAGACTACACAGTTTTTCATTATTGAGGCTCCCGACTGTCCCCTCGTCCTTAAGTCACCCCTGGCTAGCTTCCAGCAAACCCCAGGAGAAGTGCGTTTTTCATGAGGAGACCGTCTCCTTCCTGGGATTTATCGTCTCCAGGGGGGAGCTGCATATGGACCCTGCCATGGTCAAGGCAGTGTTAGACTGGCCCCAGCCCTCCTCCCTAAAACAGCTGCAGAGGTTCCTGGGCTTCGCTAATTTTTATAGGCGGTTCATCCGTAGCTTTAGTGCTCTGGCCGCCCCCTTGACCGCCCTCACCCAGTCGAGCCTACCTCAATTCGGCGCTTCACCTCCGCCCCGGTCCTTGGGCACCCGGATCCTGCCTGGCCCTTCGTGGTGGAGGTGGATGCCTTGGATATCGCAGTGGGGGCAGTGCTCTCCCAGCAGTGCCTCAAGGACAGTAAAGTTCATCCCTGTGCCTTCTTCTCCCGTCGACTGTCCCCAGCAGAGAGGAATTATGACGTGGGTAACCGTGAGCTGCTGGCATTGGAGGAGTGGAGGCACTGGTTGGAGGGTGCCGTCCAGCCGTTTGAAGTGTGGACGGACCACAAGAACTTGGAGTACATCCAGGGGGCCAAGCAGTTGAACTCGCATCAGGCAAGGTGGGCTCTGTTCTTCACCAGGTTCAACTTCACAATCTCCTATTGCCCCGGATCGAAGAACACCAAACCCGACGCACTCTCCCGTCAGTTTGATCCAGTGGACTTGTGGAGACCCCCGACCCCATCGTCCCGAAGGCTCACTTCCTCGCCCCTGTGTCCTGGGGCATCGAGCGGGTGGTGAAGACGACCCCGGGGAGCTCTACGTTCCCAAGGCTACGCGCACGCGGCTACTCCATTGGGTGCAGGCCTCCTCCCTCACTGGTCACCCGGGGGCCACCAGGACTTTGGACTTCATTCGGACGAGGTTCTGGTGGCCCACGGTGGAGGGTGCTAACGCGCGCCTTCGTGGCGGCATGTGCGGTGTGCGCAATGTAGAGGCTTTCGAACTGTGAGAGGTGAGACTCAGAAAAGGTCAGACAGCCAATTAGGAACCTGTTTCTTATACCCTCCTCACAAGATATATAGCCTTTTGTTCTCCTGTGTCTTTGTCAGAGATTCTCCCTCTCCGAGCGTAAGTTTATTTTTGCTACGTCTGTCGTCCTGATTATCCATCCGCACTTGGGTTCACCCTACCAATACCCTACCAGAGTAGTAGAGTCAAGTCATTGGTGATCAAGTCTGAAAGAGAGACCATGACAATCACAGGATGATTTTAAAAAGCTATTTTCAAAAGCCTGGATATAAACAAAGGATATTCACATTCTCTTACCTGACAGACTTCGTATTGTAGTAGTATATTGCATGGTATGGCTAATTTGCTTGGTAACAGCAAACATAGTCAAAAGTGACCTGGGCCAGGCATTGATCATTATGTTCTCAGAATGTCAAAACAGTTTTCTAAGATTACGATTCAAATGACAACTTCATTGTTCTCACCTCCGATCAATTCTTTCTCCATATTTGTATGTTTCAGAGAAATTATTAGGGAAATTAAAAGGGTTTTGCTTTCTATGTCGTGTGTGTTTGCCGAGTGAAGTCGTTCTGTCCTTCACAAAACTCATGTTCTGAGAGTTCTGTCTCCAAGTGTTGTGTTTACAGAATGTTCTGAGAATTCTGTCTCCAAGTGATCGATGCGTCGGCATTGTGACTGTCTCGCTCGAGTTTGATCAGCTACTACAAGGTATTTTACATCACTTGCTCCGTTCCCAGGCCTATGTTCCTGGTTATGAAAATAATAACATTTCGGAGAAATTGCATTTTAATCGAGTCACGATACCGTTTCCATGGAATCGGATTTTATGAAGCAAAGGTTATTTGTCATTTGTTAAAATGCCAAACTCCCGTTTGTGGTTCTGATGAGAGGTCAACTTAGCATCTTTCTAGCGCCCTAGGTAACTTTCTCCCTCATCATTATTCATTAGCAATGTTTTTATCATAATGGCAGAATCAGAATGAATAGCCTATAGAACTGTTCAGAAACACGTTCTCTGCTCCCTATATACTCTCCAGACATCATTCACCATTCACTGACCATTGAGAAAGAAATTTCGCAAAAACTCATGCAACTCAAATGCATGCAAAATACTGTATTATTATTATTATTATTATTTTAAATATTGTAATAGTCGAAGCCTTAAATAAAGTTATTGCATACGATGGCTATGGGACCGAATACTAACCTTTAGATTACTTTACAGTAATATACTTACAAGTTGATTTGTCCAAATAGTATAATTTCATCTGGACAAACTATATCAAAGGACAATGACAAGCAGCAGCATTTTGCAACAGTTTTATTGAAGTCATGTTACAACCTGATTGAAAAACCTTTCAAAAGAGGTGAGAAAAACATAGATCAAATGTATATCTCACTGAAACGGTTCAACATACAAATCAATCATCGTATCTTCTTCTGTGCATCGGAATTCAAAGAATTACTTGGGTGAAAAAAAGCATTCTCTTGATTCACCTCTTGATGTGTTAACAGTAGAAGTAGTAAGGCCTATATTGTCTATTTTTTATAACTGTGTGTGCAGTATGTATGTAAAGAGGTGTTGTATTATGCAGAAAGCCATTGACAACCACCTTAATCAAGCTCAAAAAGAGGAATTGATGATATTATATCCCAATGCAACACTTCCAAACACCAATGCCCTGTAGGATCTCTCATCACTAGTGTTAAATGTTTAGAGCAAGGATGATGATACATTTGGATACATCAAGATTAAGAGTCAGGAGATGAAGAATAGAGATACAATGTGGTACACATTTACAATTTCATATAATAGAGGTTACTAGCATAGGAGGTTAATAACAACAAAGTATGTCTTCACTTCTGTTCATTCAAAAATTACTTTTTTTTAATGGATCAACACATGCAAATCAATCAACTAATTAAACCCCTTGCAAAGTTGATTGGATAGTGACACACACTCTCTATGCTAGTAGCGGTCATATTAACCCCATGAGTAGTGAGAGATGCTGCCAAGGGCCCTGAGGTGAGGTTGCTGTCCTATGGGCTCTTGCGCTGGCTGCTGCTATTGCTGCTGCTGGCAGAGCTAGATGGACGTGAGTCCCGTGGAGAGGTGGTGAGAGGAGGGGACCTCACCGACAGACCCAGGCCCAGCTCCAGGGTCTTAGTTTGGGGAGAGTGCACTGATGATGCCCTGGGGCTGCTGCTCGCAGATGAGCCTGCTGACCTATGGTAAAATGACAAACACAGGTAGAAAGGTATAACGTTAAAAAAAGAGTTGAAGTATAAACATGGATTAGGCCAAAAATAGTTGGTAGCTGTTGTTAGACACTACGCTATGTGAGTGTGTTCTTCATCAGATGTGTCTGTTAGCGCTGTATGTATATGTACAGTTAGGTCCATATATATTTGGACTCTGACACAATTTTTTTTATTTTAGCTGTTTACCTAAACATATTCAAGTTACAGTTATATAATGAATATGGGCTTAAAGTGCAGACTCTCAGCTTTAATTTGAGGGTATTCATCCAAATTGGAGGAAGGGTTTAGGAATTACAGCTCTTTAATATGTAGCCCCCTCTTTTTCAAGGGACCAAAGGTAATTGGACAATTGACTCAAAAGCAGTTTCATGGACAGGTGTGGGCTATTCCTTTGTTCCTTTGACAACAGTGGTGGATGATTGCAGGATCCTTCACAAGGTAAAGAAAAACCCCTTCACAACATCTAGCCAAGTGAAGAACACTCTCCAGGAGGTAGGCATATCATTATCCAAGTCTACCATAAAGTGAAGACTTCACAAGAGCAAATACAGAGGGTTCACCACAAGGTGCAAACCATTCATAAGCCTCAAGAATAGAAAGGTCAGATTAGATTTAGCCAAAAAAACATCTAAAAAAGCCAGCCCAGTTCTGGAACAGCATTCTTTGGACAGATGAAACTAAGATCAACCTGTACCAGCATGATGGGAAGAAAAAAGTATGGAGAAGGCTTGGAACTGCTCATGGTCTGAAGCATACCACATCATCTATAAAACACGGTGGAGGCAGTGTGATGGCATGGGCATGTATGGCTTCCAATGGCACTGGGTCACTAGTGTTTATTGATGATGTGACAGAAGACAGAAGCAGCCAGGTTAATTCTGAAGTGTTTAGGGATATACTGTCCGCTCAGATTCAGCCAAATTCAGCAAAGTTGATTGGACGGCGCTTCACAGTACAGATGGACAATGACCCAAAACATACTGCGAAAGCAACACAGGAGTTTTTTAAGGCAAAGAAGTGGAATATTCTGCAATGGCTGAGTCAATCACCTGATCTCAACCTGATCGAGCATGCATTTCACTTGCTGAAGACAAAACTAAAGGCAGAAAGACCCACAAACAAACAACAACTGAAGACAGCTGCAGTAAAGGCCTGACAAAGCATCACAAAGGAGGAAACCCAGCATTTGGTGATGTCCATGGGTTCCAGACTTCAGGCAGTCATTGCCTGCAAAGGATTCTCAACAAAGTATTAAAAATGAACATTTTATTTATGATTATGTTAATTTGTCCAATTTTTTAATTTTTACATTACACTGTGTATAAAAATGGTTGCAATTCCTAAACGTTTCATACAATATTTTTGTTCAACCCCTTGAATCAAAGCTGAAAGTCTGTACTTCAATTGCATCTCTGTTTCATTTCAAATCCATTGTGGTGACGTACAGAGCTAAAATTATGAAAATTGTGTCACTGTCCAAATATTTCCAGACCTAACTGTATGTGGCTCTGTGAGGGACTGAATGGTCATTCGTACCTGAAAAAACCCTCAGAACTATGATAGATTGATTGTGTAGATGAGAGTAATTGTGTTGTGATGTAGGTACCCGAGAGAGACTGAGCTGCGAGCAGAGCTGGTCTTGGAGCTTTGTCGGCTGGCAGGAGTGGAGGCAGGAGAGGGCAGGGGCAGGTTGGCCTGGAACAAAAACACCAGAACATATCACCATCTTACTCTTGAGTTAAAATCACTTTAATGTGGTGGGTTGTTGCCTTCTGCACAACAACAGGCTTACCTGGACAAAGTACATGTGAAGAGCTGATCTGAGGTCAGGGTGCTCCTCCATGGCCTCCAGTAGCATCTTGTTGACGGTCTTATTGAAGTCCTTCAGCTCCCTCAGCTCAATGTCTCTCTCCTCAAATGTCTCCTCTTTGGCATTCTTGACCGACCGGATCTCTTTGGTCAGTTTGGAGCACTGTCATAGAGGGATAGAAAGGATTAACAAATAATTATAATAATAAATAGTTATTGGCATTTGTCTTTGATTTCATGTTTCTGCCGTGTTTTGTCTCTGAGAGGTGTAAATTATACACTTGAGTTGGGCGGTGTGCATCAAACCTGTTTTGTGACCCGGTCAAGTTTCTCCTTCTGGGAAACCAGTTCTTTGTTCATTGAGAGGATGCGTGTCTGCGTGTCCTCAGTCCTCTCATTCTGTACAGCCTCCTCTTGGAGTAGGCTGTCTAGGGTGTTGTTCATGCCCTATCAATTCAATCACAACACACACACACATACACATAATTGCTGGTAGTTCAGAGTGACCTGTCAAACAAGTCTATTTTAAGCCTCTTATTGTTCCTGAGAAAACACGAGGGAATGTAAATAATACTAGCAGCCAATACAAACTAAACAATGATGATGGCTATCATGTACAAAAATAAAAATAATATATTAAATGTGAAATGATACCTCTTTTTTTTTCATTTAGGGGGGGACAAGAGCTACCTGAATATCATCCTGCAGTTCCCTGATCTGCTTCCTCTTGTACTTGTACTTATGCTCAGCTGCCCTCTTCTGCTCCTCCAGCTTCAGTTTCTCCTGATACTCCTCACCTTCAAAATGCAAGAGGAGAGAGGATGGAGGGGATACATCTTACAGATCCTCTCTGCCTCCCTTGGGTGCTTACACTGACAACATCAATGTTCCCATGGCAGAGAGATTAAATCTTTTTAAAGAGGTGTATTTAGGTGCCATCTTTCTGTTGATAAGAGGCCTAAGCTATGCAGGAATTAGAGTTCTCTCCCTCGTACATACTGGACTCGGTGACTTTATTGAAGGATTTGCGATATGTCGTGTTGCGGCTGTTGACAACATGGAGGGTGTTCTCCAGTGCTCGTATTTCCTTCTCCGTCTTGCGGATTTTGGCGTCTAAATCGTCTCCCTCACGTTGGAGCTCTTCTTTCTCTTGGGCAGCCTTGTAAAGCACAATAGCAGTGGTATAACAAATGGACTGAAACAATAGTGTCCTGGTAAACTGAAAACATGTTTTGGGATAAGCATATTGATAAAGGCCTAACAGTGTTTTAACGCTAGAAAAAAAAACTACACAATTCTGTAGACGGATTTGTTGGCTCCAGCTATATGATTTAAATGTGGCTGATACAAAGACAGTGATCGTATGATCTTCCAGTGTGAATGGTGATCAATCTGGACACACGCATACACATACACACACACACACACACACACACACACACACACAAAGAGTGAGGGTCACTTCACTTTTCATCACCCGCTCTCCCCGTGCTGCGAGGGTGGAAAGCTTCTGCCTCGTTTTTTTATGGTTCTATTTTTGCAATCAAGTTGTTTGTCAGGTAAATGAATGTGGAGATTAGAAGTTGTCAATTTCTGCCTTTGCCCAGGAAAGGCTCCATGATTTTCATCACCATATTCTCAGACACACGCGCCCCAGCTGGATATGATATATAATATATATGCCATTCAGCTGACGCTTTTATCCAAAACGACTTACATTGCAGTGAGTGCATACATTTCAGTATATATGGTTCCAGCGGGAATCAAACCCACTACCTAAGCGTTGTTAGCGCCATGCTCTACCAACTGAGCCACAGAGGACCATGATGTATATTTCCCCAGGTATGGAAAGCTGTATTATAACTGTAGGTTTCGATGCTCAATACTGAATGCAGTAACTGTTTTTTCAGACACACATAGCCTACAAGCGCACACATACAATATCTGCATCATTACTCACTGACTGCCCACTTCCGGTATTCCCCGTGTTATCAACAGTTTATCACTGGCCTTTACACACAGACACACATACATGCTCATTTAAAACAAGGTCTAAATAGACTAAGAGAAAAACTATGTTGTGGCTTGAGTACAATAAGCCTGCGCTTCGACATAGAGGTGTGAAGAAGGATATGTGTCTCTTCTTCAGAGACTGGTTGCACGCAGGCTTCTATTCACATGTAATCGTGCATTGATCATGCAAGTAACTATTGTCTTTCTGTAAATGATGCTGATAGCCATTATGGTTGAAATAGGTAAGCCATTCATAACTGTAAGATCAGTTTCAATGTACTATTATGAGGGTAAATCTAGGGTGAAGAGCAAATGGGTGAACCATTCGCACTTGGGGGGAAAACAACAGGTGCTAATCACGCCTCAAGATGTGACTTGGAGGTGTTGGCTATCAATAAAAGGTATGGTAGTCATGAAAATGCATCCAGATTTTTTGTCTGTTGATTTTGAAATTGTATCAAAAAACAGACATTTAGGAAAAGTTGGAAGGATCGGGACATGGGTTTCACAACAGCAGAGTTATTTTATTATGAAGTATCACATGATGCCTGTGGAGGCTCGCGTGTTAAAGAAATCTCACCTTGATCACATAGTAAGCCTGTGATCTCTCCTCTTCACCCTCAGGAGCGGCCATTGAGATGGTCATGATCTCATAGCGCTTCCTCATCTTGTCAATCTTGGACAGTCTCTCATGCACCTCAGCACTGAAATGAGATTACATGTGTAATATAGAAAAACACGTGGCGCGGCCAAATGAAGGGCACTTAATGGAGAAGCATGTGTGATGTGAGATGCAGCCATGGGTTGAGATGCAGCCATGGGTTACCTGAGTCCTTGTCGCTCCTGGTCAGTGATCTTGACCTGTTTGCTGAGCATCTCCCTGTGGACCTTGATCTCCTCCTCTCTCTCCCTCATGGCGGTCTGCAGCTGTAGCCGGCGCTTCTCCAGAGACAGCACGCTGTCAGCCTTGTTGTACAGCAGGTCCCTCAGACGCTTGATCTCCAGCTTCAGGATGTTGTCCTCCACCATGGTGTCCTGACCACCAGAGATTGGTCAAAGCAAACACATGTCTGGGTAACACTTTAAAGGGTGGTTTAACAGACACAGATTAAGCCAAGTCAGGAGCTACAGTAATTGGCACTTTCAATGGAGACTCTCCTCTGAAGATGCTTTTTAGTCTGGATTCAGCCTAATATAAGTCTGACATGGATAGCTACCTACAAAATGGTTAATAGATGTACAACTAATAACCAATGAACTGTTAAACTACAGTAACTATCCACTGGGTAAATCAGTGTAGAGAACATTGTTGTTCACCTGTTCTGAAGTGTGTGTTGTGTTCTAACCTGCTTCTTGAGCCTCAGCTTCTTCAGTTCTTTATCGGTGGTGTCGTTGAACAGATGCAGCTCCTCGATCTTGGTGGTCAGGTCTCTCTTCTGAGCTCCCGTCTTCTCTGTCTCCTTCCTTGTGCAGCGGATATCATCCTGTAAGTGGAAAGAAATGACAACATCACTTCATGTGTCTCTCAAGAGAAAATAACAGGTCCCAGGACAATAACTTTTGTTGTAGACTCTTGTAAACAAGACCCAGGGATCATGTGATCGGCACAACATAAAAAACAGAGGTGAAAAGTGCAGGTTTAAACAGAGCTCAATAGGACAGGGAGGCAGGTAGATGGGTGCACAAAGAGAGGTTGACCTGGAGTTTCTTGAGCTGAGTGGTCAGCATGGTCACAGTCCTCTTCTTCTCCTCCAGGGTGTTGGCCAGCTCGTTGGCTTTCTTCTCCAGGGCCTGCTTTTCCTCTGTGTTCACCTCGCCCCGCAGGCGGGACATCTTCCTCTCCAGCAGCTGGATCTGGAAGTCCTGGAGCACGCAGGAACGGGGGAGATGGTTAGTAAGAAAAAAAAGTAAAGGATTTTACAATAAACATCTGGGACTATCATGTAATTTCTCTTGCCTGGTTGTAGATGATCTCCTGCTGTTTGAGGGAGTTTTGGTCCAGTTTGCTGAGGCGGCTGTCAAGGTTGGAGAGGGCCGTTCTGCTCCCTGACAGCTCAGCAATGGAGTCCTTCTCCTTCACCCTGAGAGCCTGCAGCTCCTGGCTCTTACGGAACAGCACCTCCCGGTGGTGATGCAGCTGAGCATCGATCTCCTACTCCACACAATCACATCAAAAGGGGGCGCAAAATGATATACAATACAATGACTGAGACACTATCATATACTGTACACAATGAGACACAATGAGACCTTACAGCTTAATTATGTATCACACAAAATCATATCACAACTCATGGCCACTCACTTTGATAGTCTGCTCCTCCTCCTTCAGCATCTGGTCCATCTGAGCAGCCCTCTCTTCCACACTGAGGGCAGTCTCTGTCACTGCCTGGAGCTTCTCCTTCAGGGCTGCGTTAAGGAGCTTGGCCCCCTTCACTCTGCACAGGGGTCACAACATATGGATTTCATCCATAACCATTAGACGTTAGATAGTCAAGGACTAGTGAGAGGATGGAAATGAATTCCTTTCAATGTTATTGAGCCAGGAGGATCAGTTAAGAACAGTGACCTGAGAAGTGACTATGCAGATCCAAGGAATGCTGAGGAGATAGTTACATGATAATTACTCAAAAGTCACATAGGGGATAATTAAAGATGTATGTCTTACTTGTTAGTTTTGTCCTGGATATCCTTTTTCATGTTGGCTAGCTGTGACCTCATGGACTCTACATCAGTGGCTGCTCTGTCCACTGTACCTTTCAGGCTCTCCAACTAGGAAAAGGATAAGTGATAATAATTTTTAAAAAGAGCATACTTCCCTCCTAGAGATACATTGTTAATACACCCTAATGAATGTCATCCTATTTTTGTCATCAGAAAGCCTTGATGATGGTGGTGATGATGATGATGGTGGTGTTGATGATGATGATGGTGATGATAGAGAGGCAATAGTGAAAGCGGATACAACAACCTACCTCATCCTGCAGCCTGGTACGATAACTCTCCTGCTCCTGAAACTCCCGTCTCAGCTTGGCTGCCTGCCGCTCTGCCGTGGCTATCTTCTTCTCATACTCCTTGTTGTTCTCTATCTCACTCTCCAGAAAGTTTTTCTTCTCTTTAATCATGCCATTCCTCTCTCTGATATCCTGATTGACTTGGGTGAGTAGCTGGACATATGACAAAACCAACATAAACATATATACATCATGTAAGGAACTTCACAATTGCCCACCACCATAATTATATATTTTTTTTAATTACAATATCATAATGCCTTTTTGCATCATATTGATAGGATTTATCATAAAAGTAGGTAGCTATATACACCAGTCAGGGCATAATATGAAGTAAAACATGTTGTGATTGACTGACAGTACAGTTATATTATACTGTAAGACTGCATACTGCCATCTAGTAGTTACCATTGCACATTGTTGCATCTCAGTGTCCCTTTTCTTCATCTGTTCAATGGTGTTCTCCCACTGGTGAATGAGCTCCTGTCTCTCCAAGTGGGCCTGACGGAAGTTCTCCGCAGTCTTATCCAGACCAATCTGTTTCCAAAGCACAACTGTAATACCTGAGCCCACTCTGGAAAATGTTAACAGGTGGCCAAGAACAGCTGCTTGATGTTTGTTGTGTGAATATAGAATTGATGAGAGTTAAACATTATTACAAAAAATGGACATAATAGTTAAATCTCTGGTCAATGCTGTCTGTTTCTATTTACTGTATATGTAAATACATTTTCATGTACAGTGCATTCGGAAAGTATTCAGACCCCTTAACTTTTTCCACATTTTGTTATGTTACAGCCTTATTCTAAAATGGATTCAATTCATTGTTTTCCTCATCAATCTACACACAATACCCCATAATGACAAAGCGAAAACAGGGTTTTTAATTTTTAATTTATTAAAAATAAAAAACTGAAATATCACATTTACATAAGTATTCAGACCCTTTGCTATGACACTCGAAATTGAGCTCAGGTGCATCCTGTTTCCATTGGTCATCCTTGAGATGTTCCTACGACTTGATTGGAGTCCACCTGTGGTAAATTCAATTGATTGGACGTGATTTGGAACGGCACACACCTGTCTATATAAGGTCTCACAGTTGACAGTGCATGTCAGAGCAAAAAACCTGGCCATGAGGTTGAAGGAATTGTCTTTAGACGGCCGAGACAGGATTGTGTCGAGGCACAGATCTGGGGAAGGATACAAAAAATTTTCTGCAGTATTGAAGGTCTCCAAGAACACAGTATCCTCCATCATTCTTAAATGGAAGACGTTTGGAACCACCAAGACTCTTCCTAGAGCTGGCTGCCCGGCCAAACTGAGCAATAGGGGGAGAAGGGCCATCGTCAGGGAGGTGACCAAGAACCCAATGGTCACTCTGACAGAGCTCCAGAGTTCCTCTATGGAGATAGGAGAACATTCCAGAAGGACAACCATCTCTGCAGCACTCCACCAATCAGACCTTTATGGAAGACTGGTCAGACGGAAGCCACTCCTCAGTAAAAAGCACATGACAGCCCGCTTGGGAGTTTGCCAAAAGACACCTAAAGGACTCTCAGACCATGAGAAACAAGATTCTCTGGTCTGATGAAACCAAGATTGAACTCTTTGGCCTGAATGCCAAGCATCACGTCTGGAGGAAACCAGGCACCGCTCATCACCTGGCCAATACCATCCCTACGGTGAAGCATGATGGTGGCAGCATCATGCTGTGGGGATGTTTTTCAGCGGCAGGGACTGGGAGACTAGTCAGGATCGAGGGAAAGATGAACGGAGCAAAGTACAGAGAGATCCTTGATGAGAACCTGCTCCAGAGTGCTCAGGACCTCAGACTGGGGCGAAGGTTCACCTTCCAACAGGACAATGACCCTAAGCACACAGCCAAGACAACACAGGAGTGGCTTCGGGACAAGTCTCTGAATGTCCTTGAGTGGCCCAGCCAGAGCCTGGACTTGCCAGAGCCTAACCCTAACCCGATCGAACATCTCTGGAGAGACCTGAAAATAGCTGTGCACCGACGCTCCCCATCCAACCTGACAGAGCTTGAGAGGATCTGCAGAGAAGAATGGGAGAAACTCCCCAAATACAGGTGTTACAAGCTTGGCACGTCATACCCAAGAAGACTTAAGGCTGTCATCGCTGCCAAAGGTGCTTCAACAAAGTACTGAGTCAAGGGTCTGAATACTTATGTAGATGTGATATTTCAGTTTTTTATTTTTGATAAATTAGCAAACATTTCTAAACCTGTTTTGGCTTTGTCATTATAGGGTATTGTGTGTGTAGATTGATGAGGGGGAAAAAATAATTTAATCCATTTTAGAATAAGGCTGTAACATAACAAAATTTTCATTTTATACATTTAAAAGGAAGACAGCTTCAACCTGTGCTGATATTGTCTCAGTCAATTCATTGTCCATTGCCTTGCGCTTTTGGTTGGCTTCAAGTGTCATCTTCTCTATACACAAAGAGAGCTCCTGTCAAAATGGAAAGCAAATGGTAGTAGAGAATAGATCAGTGTGAGTCTAGCCAAATGCTATGAAAAATGACTATGCAATAAATACTGTGTATTCTACTATCAAATAACTGCTAAAGAGGACCCTATTTAGTTGCATGGCCATCTTGACTCACCCGTATCCTGCTTTCGTCCTGTTGGGAGTACTTGATGATAGCCATGGTGTCTTCGTCTTTGCGTGCCGACTCCTCTAGCCAGGCATCCAGTGTCTGCTGGTCCCAGTTCAGTTGGCTCTTCAGCTCTTCCAGCTTCTGGGTGGCTTTGAATATGTTGTTCTGGGGAAATATATTACAGTACAGTCAGATAAAAACATATAAAGATATGCTCATACATGGCAATTCACTTGAGTAGAAAAACAATGTCAACTTCTACATCTTTGTGGAAAGACATCTGCTGTACAACATGGTGTGTTGGTGGGTATAACCTCTTGGGCGTTCTTCTTCTCTCTTAGAGCTCCAAGTTCATTGTCTAGGTGTGAAATCTCCTGCTGTAAACGACCCATCTCTCGGTCTGCCAGGGCTTTGAAATGCATCTCAGACTCGGCCTCCCTCTCCCTGGCCTTGCACAGTGCCTGCACACACACCTCTTCATATCAGCTTGAGGACAGATTGTTGACAATGAAATTAGTGTCGTAAATGTGTGTAATGACAAATCAGTGGGAAAACTGTCAGGAACAACTCTGATGAGCAGATATGTATACCTGAGTGTGAGACAATTCCTGCCTGACATTTTTCAGGTGTTCGGCCATTGCTTGTATTCTATCCTTGTATTCACCAAGTTTGTTCTCCAAGTGCAATTTATCCTTTTGTTTCCTTTGGAGCTGATAAGAGGAGAGACAGCGAGGGAGTTGCAGTGAATAAGGACTTTACAAGCGCAGGTGGTTAATATGCCAGTACTGAGGTTTATTTGTCAATACAGCCTATAGCAAGCTTTAGCTAATGTGCAATAGTTCAGAAGATTATTTGCTAGCTTGCCGGCTAGCTAGGTAATCAAAAAGGGCACTTACCTCATCTTCCAAAGCTTTATTTTCTGCATTGGCAACAGGGATTGCAAAACCCTCGTCCCAGCCTAACTCGGATATAAGTCTATTCGACATTTTCTGTACCAATAAATTCAAATTCTAAACTTGAATATCAAGCCGAAACAACGTGCCAACTAATTATTCACAATATATGTGGTATTGCTGACAACTTGTTAGAGGTATGGCATGCTGTAAACCGTCGTATGTTTCGGTGTTGGCCCCTAGCAACGGTGTCTGATGGTTAGTTACCAGTACATCCGGTTATACAAGTTGCCCGCGCCACAAGAGGGCAGCTGAGCAAGGCTGTTATGAAGACGTCAAAACACTCGTGTCGTGCAGGGACAGTAAATACGTCAAAACACGCGAAATATAAGTCATTCTGTTTCACCTATCATTCCACCTCCTAAGTCTTTACATTTGACTCATACATCTCGAAGAATACAGTGGCATCAACAGTGGGAAGTATGGTGTATAAATTGGGCTATCATCTTAATCATTTGTCGGTTACCCTGTGCAATGTTAACAGCCATAAGAGACAACAATTACATCAATAGTTAAATGTACAGACATAAAATAATACAATCCTTTGAATATACAAGATTACAAACTGATACCACTGATGATACCTGCCACTGGTACAGTACATTCTGGCTTTGACAGAAGAGCTCTAACCCATATTTAACACATAATGAGCCTTTGACACATTAAAGAGATACCAAATTGAAACATTTATTATCTTATACATTTGTGTGTATGGAATAGCATTATGCTTAAAACAAAAACAAATATTACAATCAATGTTGTGTACTGGTCTGTCACACAAATGCTTCATAAAACAAAAATCATAGCAGGAATGCACACAAAGTATTAAAATTCAATTTAATATTTAAAGAATGACATTCCCTCACGGACCCTCGTGTTTAGATTAAAGATACAACTGTATTTGTCTTTCTGGGTTATCAGTTGCTTCAAGTGAACCTCAACCACATCAACTAAACACTGGGACAGGAACTGTAAGGTCCAGGATGGCGACTCCTCTCCAGTTGGCTAGAGTCGACACAAAAAAAGCCCCATACTAAAGATAAAAGCCCAAACCACCACAAGACGACCGACGAGGAGATATGCCTTTATATAGTCTTTTGTTGTGTAAAACATCTCAGTCCTGAGGGTTGGAAAGGCAACATAGATCTCAGCTCAGTGCAGTCCCCTGTGCTCTGTTCACCACCTTGGTTGTGTGTTTCTGTATAAACAACAAATGGACGTTCCTCAGCTTGGGCAGTCCTAGACAGCTGTGCTTTTGGTCCCGATATGTGGCCGAGCAAACTCCACAAAATCGTCAATGAGGACCGGCCACGCTCCTTGGAAAGAGGAAAAAAGCAAAAGAACAGCATCTGTTAGTTACATGAAGCATAACTTCATCCCCAGGGTATTGTGCACAGCACATATGAGCCTGGAGTAACGCTGACTCAAACCTGGCCTTAGTGGGAGTTAATTTACTGAGTAAAGTATTTGTCATTATTTGATTTCAGCGAATCACACGACTGCAAGACGTGGCTCAAAATCTGAAACTTGTGCTGCGCACGCACTGGGGCGAAGTGTTGTGTGAGATGATTGTGGGAGATGAAGGTAAAGCCAATGGCTATGCGACCGGCAGTTTCTCGCAGTCTTTCTGTTGGGTAAACCATGGCCTAGTTTGACACGTTGGTCTACCAGACCTTCTGAGCATTTGGGTGGAAGTCTCTGGGAATGAGATTACATGAAGCAAGACATGGATGGAGTACATTATCTTTATTGTGTTTCTTACAATTGAAACAAGCTTTTTCCAAAAGCACTACAGATGCATGTTTTAGCTGAGTGAAAACATTTCAATTCTGGTGGTTGTTAGGAAGGGGGAAGGTGACAGTTGAAATAGTCAAAGGGATTAATTCAGGGCTGACTCTTGCCGCGCACCTGCTGAAACAATGGATCTATGTTAAGCCAAAGTAAACAAAGTACAAACCTTCCTCGTCGTAATTGGACATGTCATCAGTTATCATTGTGCTGAAGTCTAACAAGAGGTTCCAGGTGTCCTTAGGGATTGATCGTTTATGGTGCTCCTGTGGTGAAAAAAGTGCGGAAAAAATCAAGATGAGCACCTAGAGGATCTTAAACATTCAGTTGTATGTTTGTAATAGCCTATAACCCAAGTAAAACCAGCATTGAAGGGGAAAAGGTGACTAACTTACCACTAAAAATGTGTTCCACAGGTCCAGGAATTTGAATCTTCCAGCCAGTACTAAATTCCAATACGCAATTGCCATTTCTAAATCTAGAAGATGTACAACAATGAGGATGAGTCTGATATCATTCCAAGTCCAATGAGCAGACTATGAAAAATAGATCAGGAAAGTCAAAATATTGCTTACCCAAACCTTTCTGGCCAGGATTCTTTGCAAAGTTAAATGTAAACTGGTAAAAGTCCTTAAATTTCCCTTGGTCCTTTAACTCTTGCTCCATTTTTGGTAGTTGGGCTTTTAGTTTGTCTATACTGTCACACCTGAAGAAAGCAGAAGAAGCTTTAGCACCATGTCCTCTGACGTGACTAAGAGGGGATGGCAATCATTTCACATAATCACAACATGTAAAGAATGACGATACACATAAAGGTCATCACTCAAAAATGGGAACAATTTAGTTGGAAATGCATCAAAAGCCATCTCTTGGAGAAGGACCCTCACCCTTGTTCTGCCATCCCATCCATGAACTCCTGTTTGGAGAACTCGCACTGTGTTGCAGCCCGGAACTTCCAGGCGATGAGGAGCACACTGATACTGGCCGGGTCCAGTCCCAGATCGTCACAGAACTGCTGGATCCCATCTATACCAATTTTGTTGTCATCTTGAGGATCTAAATTAAGAATAAAGAATAATAATTACTGTTTGACATTGTGGGCAATACACAACATTGTATTTGTAACTCTACTTTCCAGGGAGTACATTCTCTGTAAAGTTCCATGATGTACAGTGCCCAGTGTAAGTAATGGGGCAGTTAAGCATTTTTTCTTCTTTTGGCTCTACACGTTTGGAACAATTACTATGAGGTTAAAGTAGAGATTCTTAGCTTTTATTTTATGGATTTATGGTTTCACCATTCAGAAATTACAACACTTTTTATGCATAGTCCCCTTATTTTAGGGTACCCAAAAGTAATGAAACAATTGGCTTGATTAGTATTTCTGGTAAGTCAGGAGTGTTCCGTCACATCATTTTGAAGGCATAAGAGAGCTGTCAATGTGTAGTATTGATTCTAGGCTTTGGATTTGCCCTTTGAGTTTGCCATTGATGTCTGTCAATACAATGACCAAAGAGGTGTCAATGAAAGTCAAGACTGAAAAATTATTAGGCTGAAAAATCAGGAAAAAACTAAAAGGTCATCAGCCAAACTACAGACACTTCACTGTAAGGTGTAAACTACTAGTTATCCTCAAAAAGGATGGTCAGGTTACAGTTTGCTAAAAAGTACCTAAAAAGCCTGCAGAAGTCTGCATAAGATGTATATTATTACGGATCAGAGTGATTGCAAGAGGAAAGTTTGGAGAAAATAGGATCTGCCCAAGATTTACAGCATACCACCTCATCTGTGAAACATGGTGGAGGGGGTGTTAGGTTTGGCCATGTATAGCTGCCACTAGAACTTGCTAACTTGTCTTAATTGATGATTGTAACTGCTGACGGCAGCATCAGAATGTATTCTGAAGTTTACATAAACATCTTGTCTGCTTGAGTATTGCCTCCAAATGCATATTTGCAAGCATGTGACATGTATCAGTCAATGGTAGTATATAGCCTGTACAGGTCACACATTATTATTATGGGGGAGAGGGAGCCCCTTCAGAGAAGGCCTAACTACAGGTTAAGTAAGTAAGTTTCCCAATTAACATGAAGGGTATGTCTGGTCAGTTGTATGCATGATGTTTTCATGATGTTTTTGTATTTGATATAATATATGGTGATATGGTGGTATGTGACTTTAAATGTCGAACTGATGGGTAAACATAAAGTCATCAAAAGAGGGTTTGCCTAGAGGAGAGGAGACAATAGGATTTCCGTTCCTCGGGAGTCAAAGGTTTGAGTGACCTATGTCTGCGAAGACGATTTAATCTAAAAACCGACTAAATGAAATATAACGTGTTGCGGAGAACCGGTGGAAAGAGCTCCGCGGTGAAACGTTGTCCTTGTATATACGAACATTGGCTAGGAATATAGAAGCGGAGATATTGGAGTTACGACGGCAGAGATCGGGTGAGATCCCTTCAGTTTTTTGTATTTTCTTTTGCACTGCCAGTGTGTTTTTGCCAAACCGCTATTTGTTTTTGTTTTTTAAGGCTGGTGAAGGTTCCTTTTTGTTTGGATTATAAATTCGCGGTTGCGTCACGGACGGATCCGTTTTCTATTGGGACTGAGTTGATTAAAAAGCCAGTGAATGGTTGGACGTTTAGGGTGGGGCTTTGTGATTGTATATGGACTCTGTTGTGTTTGTTTCTGAAATACATATTATTTACTGCACTTCTCTATGTCTATTAGTTTTCTCTTGATCACCATTCTATTGCTGATATACACTCACTGAGCACTTTATTAGGAACACTATACTAATACTGGGTATGGCCTCCCTTTGCTCTCAAAACAGCCTCAATTCTTTGTGGCACTGATTCCACAAGATGTTGGAAACATTCCTTTGAGATTCTGGTCCATGATGACATCACACAATTCCTGCAGATTTTTTAGGTGCACTTTCAAACTGTGAATCTCCCGTTCTACCACATCCCAAAGGTGTTCTTCAGATCCGGTGACTGGGAAGGCCACTGAAGAACACTGAAAATCATTGTCATGTTCATGAAACCAGTTTGAGACTACTTTTGCTATGTGACATGGTGCATTATGGTGTCATGGTGCGACTGGAAGTCGCCATTAGAATATGGGTAAATTGTGGCCATGAAGGGATGCACATGGTCAGCAACAATACTCAAATAGGCTGTGGCATGATTGATTGATTGGTATTAAGGGGCCCAAAGTGTGCCAAGAAAACATTCCCCACACCATTACACCACCTCCACCATGAGAAGGTGTACAGGTGTTCCTAATAAAGTATAATGTAAATGCTATACAAGGAACAGGGTAATAACAGTAGATCCTAATTCTGTGACACAATCTTGATAATATTCATTATTGACCATTAAAAGCAAATGCCTCCAAATTCATTGGACGGCACTACATCATACAGTAAAACAATGACCCAAAACATACTGCCATAGCTTTCTACAGAGTTTTTCAGGGTGGAAAGTTCTTGACTGGCCAAGTCAATCTTCAGATTAAAATCCAATTGAACATGCATTTCATTTCCTGATGATAACATTTTAGGCAAAAAGACCTCAAAACAAACAACACCTGAAGATGGCTGCAGTACAGGCCTGGCAGAGCATCACCAGAGAAGATACACAGCGTCTGGTGGGGTCAATGGGTCGCAGACTTCAGGCAGTTATTGCATGCAAAGGATTATCCACCAAATACTAAACATGAGTGCTTAATGTGGACATTTAAATCTGTCCCATTACATTTGGGTACCCTGAAATGTGCATAAAAAGTGGTTTAATTTCTGAATGGGGAACCCAATATGTGCACAAATACCATAAACAATTATTATTATTTATTTATTTATTTTAAAAGCTGAGAATCTCTACTTTAACCTCATAGTAAATGTTTGATTTCAAATCCAAACTTTTGGAGTTTAGAGTTGAAAGAAGAAAAAATGCTTCATTGTCCCATTACTACACTGTATCTTTCCATGTAATTTTTATGAGAATTTAGTATTTAGTATTTTCATTTTGGCATAATGCATAACCTACTAGAGGTTTATAGATGTTTTACTTTCAGCACCATAGTAGTCTTTTTGTGTTATTCAGTCATATGTGCGATGTAGACAACAAGCCTGCTGCAGCCAGCATTGACTAGTAAGAGATGAGGAAATATTATCCTTGCCTCTGTATCTGTTGTAGAGCTGTTCAAGCCTCTTCTTGTCTAAGGCTCCCTTTAAACTTGAAAGGTAGAGCTCTGGATTTTGGAAAAAGTTGTCTGTGGCGACATCTAGTTTCCAGTCATTCTGTGACAGACAGGTCAATGCAGTCTTCTCATTGGATTGTGTGAAGATCATGAACTGACGAACTTTATCCTTCTGTGAGGACTTCAGCTTGTTCTAGGGAAAAACAAACATTGTTCAGAGTACACACAACAAATAGTGATAGCAGATATGTAACATGCAAACTTATGTCAGATATTCAAGTGCAGTGCAGATGCGTAGACTGACAACATTTTCTTAGCCTCAGGTAGGAATACCATCACAGGCAGACTTGACAATATGAGCAAACTGCTTCTGATGGTATCTTGCCAGAGGTTAGCCTATCTACTAAGCATGAGTATAGGCTACAGTAAAGGGACATTTTTGTTGATTCATGGTAGCCTGGCCAATTCATAATGTATGACAAGCTTAATATAAAGGGTCACTAGATGGATCACTTGGTAAAGTGTATGAGCTGTCACAGTTGCCTCTGACTGTCCACATACAGTCATCTCAGTTAAAACGACTATGCTTGACAGTCACATCTCATAAGGATTTAGGGTCAGAACCGTATTAGCATTATGCGGGGCATAACAATTAAGTTATTGCATTCACACATCCTAGAGACACTATTTTATGGCATAAATGGACATAACAAACAGGGCCCGTCAAATCCATGATCTCCAGTCCAGATCCGCGACAGCGTTTACAACAACCTACCACAGCACCAATACTTAAGACCACTACACTGGAAGCTTCTCGCTTCTGTGACCAGCCACTATAGCTTGCTTTTCTGGTTTAACTAAGCTGACTTGTCTATTAAGTGCTGCCTACATAAGCTATCATACCAAGTTGTGTTGCAGCAGTGCTGACAAGGTAGGTGGCTAGGTTGTTCAATGACAATGAACTGAAATCCAGTCGATTTGCTAAAGCTAGCTAAATAGCTAGCGTTAGCTAACGTTACCTTTGTTTTTATCCTCAAACAATGCTAACAAATAACAATTTGCGCAGGTTTATGATTCAGATCAGTGTACAATAGAGTTATGTTCATTGCATATGACAGTGATAATAACGTACAGGCACAGATAAAACGAAATAAGCAGAGAATTCCATACCATGTTTGTAATTGCCCGACTCCCTTTTTCCCATCCAGCTACCTCGCTCTCTTCCACCTTATTCCGCTCATGCGCAATTGGAGACAACAGATGGCTGTCATTTGGCCGTACATGTTGGCCACTTTCCTTCTATCAGTGATGGCCAGCCAGCATGTGTATTGATGACAGATTTAATGAATTGTATTTGATTATTTGAACTGACTGGTGCATGCTACATAAGGGTTACATGTAAAGACTCCCCTTCTGCTTGCTTATGTATAGGCCTTTTGTGGAAATAGTACCAGATACACCCTCAAAATACCAGTGTGTACCGAAAATTAATACCTCCTGCAAATCAGCTGAATAGCACCACATTTTTCCTGGATACCAGATTATTTGGTTTAAAACCACGTAAAGCCCAATCCCTCTAATAACATACTGTAATACTACCCAACGTAAATCAAGTAAGTCAATACTACCCAATACATCTACCATGTCTGATAATATGCTACCAAGATAAACGATTGTGGGATATTGTCAACAATAAGGCTCCATTATATTCTTCTTCTTCTTCTTATTATTATTATTATTATTATTATTATTATTATTAGTGTAATTAATAAAGCTGAACAATATTGGAATTGTCAATCTACTCATTGCCCCCACAATGGTACAAATACCAACAAAAGGACATCTACAAACAGGCAGTCACATTTCTCAAGGATATCAGTGGGTGGATCTACATGCATAGATGGCCCATTGGCTCATTCAACCTGGTTCTAATCAACTGCCTATCAATACCTTGATTGTTTGAATTAGATGTGTTACTGTTGCTGGGCTGGAGTAAAAGTCTGCACACCCAGTGGTTCGACAGGATCAGAGGTGGCCCTCAGGCCCTGCATACTGTTTCAGTACATCAACTTTGACTTCTTAGTCTCTCCGTAGAAACCCAAACACATGCCAAATATACTGCAATATCCTTCCGCTAGACAATATAGTTGA
The DNA here is from genome assembly GCF_951799395.1 of Argentina silus. Lineage (NCBI taxonomy): Eukaryota > Metazoa > Chordata > Actinopteri > Argentiniformes > Argentinidae > Argentina > Argentina silus. Next base: position 15,466,092 of record NC_139655.1, read on the forward strand.
GATGTTATTTGCCTGATCAAAGATTGCGATTACATTTTACAGTTTAAACACATTCATACTTTACATTTAATATATAAGGAATAGCATGCTGTCATGTTGAGAATATACTGCTGAATAGATCGAGTTGTTACTTATCACTGAAAATAGTCCGGCAGTATAAAGGCACTTGTCTTCGTCATCAACGATCTTTCCAGCCGCATGCAGAAGTTGTGAACGGACCATGTCTAGCGATTCTGCTGATTACAACAGGTACAATTGTGTTGCATGTAACGTGCAAATGTTGAATTTTGTCATATGGTTTTAAGTATTCATTTACACATTAGATCTGCCGTAAATCTTAAAATTGTGCATGGCGTTGCATCAGATCTAATCATGCCTCGAGTCCTAGCTTTGTACTACTAGCTGTATAGCTTCTCATCGGTGCCTAGCAAGATGGTACGCAAACTTGTAGCTGTTATCTATAATATCCGACTGTTAATCAGTCGGTGTTATGCGCGCTTAGTTTCCTAACTAGCCAGATGAACCCACCATTTTAAACTGAATTGGTTCGTCTGCCTTCGAAAGAATTCAACGATGCTGGTTCACCACCACGCCACGGCCTAGCTGTTACGCAGTTTGTTGCGCACCATTATTTTTGACCCAAGAAGCCAGTATACGCTGGTAGACGGGTAGCTACGACTTTCCTTTTGCAGAATGATTATGCTTAGGAAGAATATCTATCAATATGGCGAACAATAAATTATGTTCAGGCTCATGGGAGGATGTCACCCGAAAGTCAGGTCGCTGATTTGACACGTGCGCACAGAAGCCCAACGTCTGACATTGGCAGCATACTCTGGCGCCTGGGGCGTACCCCAAATATTTGCCACTGAATTTTAAGTGCAATTGGAACAAGTGTGAAATGATGCCATGTCATCTTTCGGGACTGATTTCCCATGTAGACAACCTTTTCTCAATGCTGATCACTCTTGTCCAGTTTTCCACGTGGTTGGAGTGGGGGATTGCCCCATGTTGGCCAATCAACACCTTCCCTTTGGTTTAAAACCTTAAGCATCAGATTATGTAAATCCATAACATGAATTGACTCCTTTGGACAAATGTCTTTCAGTATTTGTAACTGATTTGTTTTTTTCATGGTTATCCTCACTGAATTACTTTATAAATTGTTTGTATATCTGCCTGACACTGGTTTTAATTTCTGTAGCTCAAGACATCGAGACCATGGGGGGCCAGAGGGGATGGAGCCTGATGGTGTCATTGAGGTAAGATGCCATCTCAAATCAACCCCTAAACCTATTGGTTGATCCAGACTCTGTAATGCCTGCTGTTGTGCTGTGATCTAAACTGACCTAATTCTTTTCAGAGCAACTGGAATGAGATAACAGATAACTTTGATGACATGGCCCTGAAGGAGACTCTCCTTAGGGGTATATATGCATATGGTTTTGAGAAACCATCTGCCATTCAACAGAGGGCAATCATTCCTTGCATCAAAGGTATAGAAATCAGTGATTTGTCATTAATGGTTGATTCTTACATGTGTTTGGAGTGAAATGATGGCATACCATCTTTCGGGACTGACCTGATAATGGAGATAACTTTTTGTATATTACTGATCACTTGAGGCAAAATCACTCAAATCAATTGCCTTAACTGAGTGAGCATTCTGATTCTATAACCTTTTTTTTGTTTTTTCTCAGGCTATGATGTCATTGCCCAAGCCCAGTCGGGTACTGGGAAGACTGCCACATTTGCCATCTCCATCCTGCAGCAGCTTGACATGGAGCAGAAGGAGACTCAGGCTCTGGTGCTGGCCCCCACCAGAGAGCTGGCTCAGCAGGTATGCTGTACCTGAGGTCATGATAAACTTAATTGTCTCAGACCAGGGTGGCATATTGGGACAGTCTCATATTAAAGGTACTATTTTCATTACTTCATTCTCATGCAAAAAATCAATTCAGCTAAGGAAGTGGGGTATCCTCTTAGGATTGGTGTAGTCTCTGTCCATGACTGCATTGGTCTGAAAGTTGTCCTGGCTTTTCTGTACGCATGTGTCTTTGTCTGAACCTACTTCTGAGTGACATGATGGCATACCATCTTTCGGGACTGACCTGATAATGGAGATAACTTTTTGTATATTACTGATCACTCTGAAGCAGTATAGTCCAGTATAACAAAGCATCAATGCCAATGGTGAGTCACCATGGACCCTTTGTATATGTTTAACCCCCCCCCCCCCCCCCCCCCCCCCCCCAGATCCAAAAAGTGATTCTGGCTCTGGGAGATTACATGGGGGCGGCCTGCCACGCCTGCATCGGGGGCACCAATGTCCGCAGCGAGATGCAGAAGCTGCAGGCTGAGGCACCGCACATTGTGGTTGGTACTCCAGGCCGGGTGTTTGACATGCTTAACAGGAGATACCTGTGTAAGTACTCATCAGTGTAAGTATCCATCATTCACTGACCCATAATAATTTATTGTCTTGTCCATTAGTGTTTGATGCCTCTTTGATTTTAATTTCATTTTTTTCAAAGACTTGTTTTTTTAAACGTCTTGGTGTACTTCACAGCCCCTAAATGGATCAAAATGTTTGTCCTGGATGAGGCCGATGAGATGCTGAGTCGAGGGTTCAAGGATCAGATCTATGAAATCTTCCAGAAGTTGAGCACGAACATTCAAGTAAGTAGTGTAGAATAAGTGCATAACATTAGATTCATACCTGTACACTTTTCTAGATTGTTACTTATTTTTTTTCCTCTTACCAAGTGGAAAGTTAGCTATAACTTCCTGAACTTAAGTATTTTCTTATGTCAGTGCACTGCCACAAAAGAACTGTGCTAAAATTGCATAATCTGGGTTATCTTGGTTTATTCAGTAATGTTAGAGTATTGTGTGGAAGGAGAGTGCTCTGTGCTGCAAATAAGATGTAATTGAACCTCTTTCTTAATGTGCATTGGCCTGTCTTGAGGCCCAGTGCAACACTTGTCTATCCAGACTTATTTTGATTCCTCTAGTTCAGGGGTGATGAGTGCATTTCTCATTCACCAGAGGCTAATGAGTATCTTGTTTCTTCTCAGGTGGTCCTTCTGTCTGCCACCATGCCTGCAGATGTGCTGGAGGTGACCAAGAAGTTCATGCGGGACCCCATCCGCATCCTTGTGAAGAAGGAAGAGCTTACCCTGGAGGGTATCAAGCAGTTCTACATCAATGTGGAGCGAGAGGTGGGTGTGATGCATGGCTCGATCATTAGCTAGATCCTCATTGTATAGTATTTCCCTTCTTTTAAAGCACCCTGCTGAAATTGTAGGAGCAAAGCCTCATGGCTTGGCTCTTGCGGCCATGTAAGCATGGGTACACCAAGGAAGGAGAGGAAAGGCACAGTGTTGGAAATGAGGCTAGGACGGACCTCTTTCTTAATGTCCAGTGTCCTTTGTCTCAAGATTCTGTGCTACAGTATTTCTCTGACATGCCAAAGAATGTAGGTTGACCTTGTTAGATTTTCTAACCGTGACCAGAATTTGCTGTGCAATGCATCCTGCAGGGTTGTGTTTTTTTTTGGTAGGACTTTGTCAATGATGTTGACAATGGTGTCTTTTTCCAGGAGTGGAAGTTGGACACGCTGTGTGACCTTTATGAGACTCTAACCATCACCCAGGCTGTCATCTTCCTGAATACTAGACGAAAAGTAGACTGGCTGACCGAAAAGATGCACACTAGGGACTTCACAGTCTCTGCCCTGGTAAGACCAGAACATATTGCTCAGAATTCTACTTGAATAGATCAAATGTTACAATCCAGTTCCCTGTTGGAGATTACTTGGCAGGGTTGCATCTTATTGTATGTTCAGAAATGCAACCCAAAATGGTTCATCCCTGTGACAGTCGTCAATGACTTAGCAGTTCAACCTTTTGGGAGATGAATGTCTAAGCTCCACAATGGGTTTCTCTATCTAGGAATCTGTTACTTATTCTCAGACTACATTAACAAACCAGTATGCATGTGATGGCTTTTCAACACACCTGAAGTATAAATTGACCGTGGTGTTCTGTAGTCTGACCTGCGCAGCTTTAACTTGGTGTTATTCTAGCATGGTGACATGGATCAAAAGGAAAGAGATGTGATCATGAGGGAGTTCAGATCTGGCTCCAGCAGAGTACTCATCACTACTGACCTACTGGTGAGTGTTGGACTCAACTCCTTATGTCTTGATAATCAAAATGTTAGCCATTATACATTATGGAAGTTCTAGCACCTTTCTGGGTCTGTGATAATTATGGCTTAACAGGATTGCATGTGTATTCAGGAGTCAAACCTAAAATGTTTTCTCTGACAGCCCTCAGTGACTTAGTAGACCATTTGGGAGAAGTGTCTGTGATCCCTAATGGGTTTCTCTATCTAGAAATCTGTTGCTTAAGTCCCAAACTATTTACTATCCAAAGAGCATGTGATGGCTCTTCAACACAACTTGAATATGACTTGAACATATTTTGATTTCAGGCTCGAGGAATCGATGTGCAGCAGGTCTCCCTGGTCATAAACTATGACCTTCCTACAAATCGGGAGAACTATATTCACAGGTCAGTGTAATCTGAGATTGGGGGGGGGGGGGGGGGCACAAATTGAATTGGTTTGACTAATGCTTCCATTCCTCTACAGAATTGGTCGCGGTGGGCGTTTTGGTAGAAAAGGAGTTGCTATAAACTTTGTCACTGAAGAGGACAAGCGGATTCTTCGAGACATAGAGACGTTTTACAATACGACTGTTGAAGAGATGCCTATGAATGTGGCAGATCTGATTTGAACAGTAATGCAGTGAAGATAGTGATCAACACTTGCATTGTGCTTATTTTATTCAAGGAAAACCTCTTAAATGCTAAACCTTGCCTCAGAATTCTGATATTTGTCTCTTGAACAATAGATTCTAACCTTGATTGTTTCACTGGTTGGCGCTACAGAGCTGTGGTCTGTAAACATTATGGTCTTTATCAGGTATTTCTTTCAGTGTTCAATTAAGATGTGTGTAGTAGATGTTCTTCATCATTTAGTTATTTACTTGTGGACTAAACGGTTTAAGTGCTGCATCAAGTCGGCAAGTTTTGTTATGCTAATGTGTTCAATGTATCATGAGTCTGGTATAGAGGACCTTTCATATTAGATTAACTTCTGTTCTGTAGAATGTGTTAATTCTGCAAATTGGAAATAGTTTTGTGCTTTACCCTTTTCAGTGTTATTTGACTGAACATATTGTCTGTATGCTATGCTTATCCCCAGAATTGTATGAATGTCTTAATAAAACCAATTGCTGTACTAGGTATCAGTCATTTTTATTTGAATGGTACACTTCCCACATTGACATGCCACGACTTCGTCTGCCAAACAAATTGTTTGTTTTCCCATCTGTCTAGACTGCTTTTGAGTGATCCTGTAAATTGATGCCACAGGAGCACCCAAAGAGTAGCCTTCAAATCAGAACCCCAATAGGCATTCACATTATTAGTCTAGCAAGAAATAAGCATTGTGTGAACCTGTGCAGTTATTGGTGGTTGCATTTCTTGAGTAAATCAAAGCTGCCTCGTTTGGGTATACATTTTCAGAGGCCAATTAAACGTGTCATGTTGAGTTGGTAAGTAACTGGAAATTAGTTTATCCAATAAGAATATCTGTTTGAAGTGTTCCTGTTTGGTGCATATAACCTGATAACTACAGGGGAAGCTGCACTGCATGTTACTTTACATGATTTGTTGCCCAATATCACCACCTAGTGGTACACACTCACCCGTCTCATCTTTGCACTTATGGTGTTCAACCTTGGGTGCTCGCCATTATTCAGAAAATGTATAGATCACAAAATTGTATGAATGCCAATAAGTATTCACTGTCACGCTTGTCGCAGAACACAGCTAATGTAGTCTCATGCTTACTTGATTGTCAGAGTTGTCGTTCATGGCTTGTGTTTCTAGTTAATGGTTTAGAGCAGTTTGCAAACCCTGCTCAAGGAGAGAGTGCCTTTGGATAATTGTTAATAATTGATAAGTATTCAGACCCCTTCACTTTTTCCACATTTTGTTGTGTTATAGATGCAACTTAAAATAGACTAAATTTAAAAGAATTTGCCTTCAATCCACCCCAGAATGACAAAGCAAAAACAGCTTCTTTGAAATTTCAGTAAATGTATGAAAATTGAAATACAGAAATACTTCATGTACATAAGTATTCAGACCCTTTGCTATGACACTCTTCAAATTAGCTAAAAGGCAAAAATGTCATCAACAAATCACTCTAAGTTGAATTGAGTCCATCTTAATGCAAGGATAATAGTTCATGTAATTTTGGAATTAATATCCTTGTTTTTATAGGGTCTCTGATTTGCATAGGAATCAATTACACACTGTGTTGACTGGTGAAAGGATGATGGCTAGTTAGTTGAAAGGTTAGATAGATATAAGGTTGGAAAGATAGAATGTTAGATCGATAGTATGTTAGAAGGTGAAAGATAGATAGATAGATAGATAGGATGAGCCAGGGGTAGTTCAGTGGAGTGGGTAGAGAGTGGGTTGGTTAACTAGATGAGAGTTTTTGGAGTTACAAAAAATGTTTTAAAAGTTGAATGGGTTGAATGGAATCAGAAAGTTTTATCAGGGTTGATGATGATTATAGAAGATCAAAACAAGACGTTAATCAGTATGGGTTATACTGAGTGAAGCAGTAGTGACTGGTGAAAGCAAGAAAGGATGATGCTACACAGTTGAAAGGTTAGATAGATATAAGGTTGGAAAGATAGAAGGTTAGACAGATAGTATGTTAGAAGGTCATAGATAGACAGATAGATAGATAGATAGATAGATAGGATATGCCTGGAGTAGTTCAGTGGAGTGGGTAGAGGGTTGGTTGGTTGGGTGGTTGAGAGTGGTAGAGTTTGTTGATTAAGTGGTTGAGAGTGGTTTTAGTGGGGTAGAACTGGAAGCCAGGAGAGTGCATTGCTGTGTAATCATTCGAAGAACGTTTTGAAGTTTGATTGGTGTGAATAGCTTGAAAGATGTAGAAGGAGTAGCAGAATTGGAATAATAAGAATAAGTATGAGCAATAACAATAGCAATAGTTGGACTTGCTGAAGCAAGCCCACTAATTACTAAGTAAATTCTTGGTAATGCAGTATTATAGTATAATATAGTATTATAGTATATAGTATAATAAAGTGCAACCAAAAAATATGAATACAAGCATATATTATAATTATAACCTTTGTTCAACTTTGTAACCCTGCAAATAAAATTAATATATATTGTAATAGAAATAGGTGTCTCCTATCCAGCACTAAGAGACTATAGCAACTGTGTCTTTTGCTTTATTTGAAGAATTAGCAACAAGGCTGTGTGTGTGTGGGGGGGGGGGTAAGGCAGGTTAGTTATAATTATAGTCTACCTCAGGGGCACTGGGCTCAGTGAATGCCTAATTGGCTATGATATGGTATGTGCATTTATATTTAGCACATCAACTTTGTTCTTTGACTCCCACATTCGCAGAAGTCAATGCAATTATTCTGGGAGGCCGCTCTGGGAGGCAGGAGAGAGAAGAAAAATCTATTAACTCATTGGACAGTTTGATGACTTTGGAGAGTGTGTGGTTTGTCTTGGCCCCGTTCTTCCACACCGCTAAAGAAAAGTCAGATTGAGAAACCAATCTCCATCCCACAGACAGGAGAGATCTGGTTGATTTTTTGTGAAAGAACAATTATACCTTCTCCTGTATGAATAAACCAACAAACCCAACACCATGGTACATCTTAGTGTAGTTACAGTGTGTCACTGAATGCAATGTTACAATGTCAAACTAAGGGCAAAATTAAATGAGTGTACAGTATAGTGGCTACAGTAGATGGAGGAAGTTGGCCCCTCTTCTGGCCCCCTCTTAAATCATTTGTTTGAATAATTCTCTTTGTGGGGTTGCCTTGGAAACAGACCAGCTGTTTGGAGAACAGCTAATCCTAATGCTAGTGCTCCTGTCTCTCCTTGTGCTCCTGTCTCAGTTTGAAGTGTGCCTCCATTATACATATAGGCCATTACATACATAGGCCAAAACAGGTATACTAGAGGAAAGACATGCAAATAACTACTAGTCTTCAGCTATATTGTACATTTAAACACCAAAATGATGTAAAAGAACAAAGGAGTAAAATGGTATTTTAGGATTTAGGATTTTCATTTACAGAACATTATGTATATTTCAATTAAAAGCTTGCTCTTATGCATTTTTGTGTAGTGGCAAATATTGTCTCCTATTGTTCTATTGTATTCAAATATCAGAAATGCTCTCACCACCTGTGTTGGTTCAACATGTCCCTCTGAGCAGGGCTGGCCCGAAGCATAGGCAAAGTAGGTGATAGCCTAGGGCCCCACAATTGTCTAAGGGCCCCCAAATTAAATAATCAATCATTCTGGACGCTTCAGCCTGCATGAGTGGAGGTTGACAGCTGACTAGCAGCATAGCAGCAGAAAGTAGACAGAGAGAGGAATTAGGAATCTCAGAGGGTAGTACAGGAATGAGTTTGAAAGGAGGCAGTAACGTGCAGCAGTGAGCTACACTTTCAGGAAGTGTTCTATTGCACTCTTTACTACATGTGAAAGTTGGAAACCCTGATATTATTAGTGTTCTATATATCTAAAGAAACAAACCCAAAACCAGAAACTGATTTCCATTGTGTTATCGCAGGCAACAAAGTTGTTTTCCATTGTATAGAAGGCAACCTGCTTTTCAAAAATAAGTACTACAGATTTAAATAGGGCATGAGCAAGACAGTAAAGGATTGAGAATCTACCCTTGTCGCTCCCTTGACAAGCATATGATGAGACATGAGCAGGAACTGGGAGCATGGGGGTTGGGGGGCCCCAAGTTAACATTTTGCCTAGGCTAGGGCCACCAAGATGACTGGACCAGGCCTGCCTCTGCATTAGGATTCCTGTTACTAGAGATATTATAATACAGAGGCTCCTTTATGGCCGGTGCTATTAAAACGTTACCATTGTTGTTACAGTGGGACAGAGAACTGTTCAGCCTCAAGTCATGACTATTCAACAAAGCAACAAGTCCATGAATAATTTTCAAGTTTCTTTCCAGCGAATTTCTTAGTTACATGGTTGTAACTTGGTTTTGAAGTTGAGGCTGCGGTATTTATTCAGTCTGGTAATGAGGACGAAAACTAGGATAGTTCAGCTAGCCAGCTAGTTTACCTTACTGCGCATGTGTGGTGTGCAAACCTCCTAAAAAAAGGTAACAATTGGTCAGATAATAATTTTCGTGGATGTATATTCTCGAGAAGTTCGACTTGTAAAATAGGCAAATAGGTTTGGAACTCAGATTTTATTTAAAAATTTAAATAATAAAAAAATAAAATAATCTACGAACCATATTGCATACTATTTAGTGCCTACTGTTTAGTAAAATGTATTCAGTAAGCGACACATTTCAACATACTACACTTTATTCATACTGAGAAATCGTCATCTGTAGCTCAACCATGTTGTTCGCGGTAATTGGTTACATTTCGCTACATGCCCGCCTCTACTTGCGCTACGTGAATTGTCGGATTAAAATCGGAAAGGACTTCTTGAATACTGTGCAGTGATTTCATACTACATGGAAATGGAAATCTGGCATGCCAACCTGGAATTTTGAGTATATTCAATTTTCGTAAATTTTGCATAATGCAAAACATTCTAATCTTGTATGAAAACGCCTGCTAAATAGTTCGCAGTATGAACTTTTCGACATGGACCTATATGTTCTATATTACTATTGTCTCAGACATTTAGTAACAGCCTATCTGAGTAGTGAATGACGTCATGCTATAGCATGACATGTGTCACATGACTTTCCAAATAATAGATACTGGTGACTTTTTTATAATATCAATCACCATACAGAATGTTCTGCCATTCACTACCTCTAGCCTGTATTTCAGACTAATCTGTTTTGATATTTTAATAAACCATTGTTTGTTTTAGATTTAGATTGTATCTTTAATTAACATAAGTCATAGTTCATTTATAAGCCCTGTATCTAGAGTGAAGTCAGGAACATAACCAACAACATGCGGCTTGTGTGTCACTCTCACCCACTCTCGGTGCTCAACATGCTGTTGCCATAGAGAAAAGTGGAAGAAAGGGTTGGAGCTGCAATGTGGTACGGCCCCTCCATCTTAGATGAATCTAGTTTAGTGCATTTCCCCATTTTCATTTTGACCCAGTGTTTGTAACCTTATTGCTTGCAGTAGATAGACATGGTTTGTTTTGGTTTCAAAGAAATTGCTTTACAACTGCTGCATGTATGTTTTAGATGACTCACTCTTTAATGTACTTGACAATTTAATTGAGTTCACATTACATCACACACATAATATGCATGTATTCTGAAACGGTGTGTGGTTATGCACCTCATAATATTTTTACATTCCTAAGATTCACATTCCTCTAATGATTCACATTCCTCTAATAATTCCCACATACGCTACACATAAATGTACTGCTACTCCTGAAACAATATTCTAACACTGCATGGTTTGTAAGAATTTATTAACCTATTATTCCCCTTTGAAGTACTTGCTGTCTAGCCATGTTATGGTCTTGCCCTATGGACTATATTAGGTTAACATTATAAAGCTTGTAGAGATGGTTCCTCCCAGAGAGCTAACCTTACAGTCAGACAATAATGTCCTCTGTGTAACCGTAATAGCGGAATAGAACACAAGGCAAGGGAAACATTCTCTCAATCAACATTGTCTTTAATTGAAGGAGATGGGGAATAAGAAAGGAAATTATATAAATTATAATCCCATTTGTCAACATTACGTCTGGACAACATCTCCTTGGGAAGCGTCTGTTGTTCATCACATTCAGTATCAGCCTCCCTTGGGGGAAGCGGTGGGGGGATGGGAGGGGGTAATCTTCAATACATCATAAAGCTATCAAAACCTGGACCACTGTTGTCTGTAAACCACCACTGTAATCTTAGATTTACAGTAATAGATATGACTCATATATCTCTGCCTTCCTCCTTTCAACAACACAGAACACAGACCTCCTCACAGTCTCTTTCACATGATGGGAGACCGATCTAAACCAATGAGTTATAGAAATGATCCCTCATTCCATTTTGGACCACACATACACATACATACACACACACACACACACACACACACACACACACACAAACACACACACACATACACATAAGTAAGTCAGTACTACAAAAAGGCTGCTTTGCAGGGGTAGGTGTTGAAGTAGTACGGTTTACAGAGGAGAGTCAGTTTCACCGCAGCACAGTACAGCCTTCCCATGATTCCCGAGGTCAGCTTCTTGACCTTGGGGTGCGTGGCTGCCTTCCAGAGGTCGTATATGTCCTCCACATGTCCGTGTGAGGTCATCATTTTGTCGTAGATGCACAGGTGGTAGGGTGTCTTGCCCTCCCCTGAGAAGTAGACGTGCTCCTGGGGCGAGACGCCCATAGCGTTGGCACAGATGCCCATGAATACATCATCTATGTAAATGGTGGCATTGAGGGTCAGCAAGGCCTGGTAGATTTTGTCCGCTACGTCCCTCGAGACTACATACCCTGCCCCTGCGGTGTAGTCTGGGTAAGACGACCACTGGTACATTTCAAAGGGGACGTAGTACTTGCTCTCCTTGCTACGGATTGGTGGGGCCCCTCTGTGTACGCGGCCAATCCAGAAGTCTGTCACTCCCTTCCTGTCCATGTCCTGCAGGTAGTGCACCAGGTTGGGCATGTGAACAAAGATGTCATCGTCTGCCGTCATGAGGAAGCGGGAGTGGGCGCAGTGGGCATGTGCCCAGCGGAACTGCTGGATGAGCTTGAGTGTGAGGTTGTGGAATGTGTCCACAAAGTCCTGCTGAATGAGGTCACCATGTTTGCGGTCCTCACGGATGAGCTCCTCCTGGAGGCCCGCCCCACTCATCCTCCTCCATGTCTGGGTCTGCTGCTGAGACTGAGGGGCCCCAAGGGCGAACAGCACCCTCACCGTCACCCCAAGAGCCTGGCGGATGTAGGTCTCGTTACCCCATGTAGACCGGATGGCCCCCCGCCTCTCTGTGTTCTCTGGGGAGGTTTTGATAAAGAGCAGGAGAAGGACGTCTTTCCCAGAGCACTTGTCTGGGTGGTTGATCAGGTAGCGGTGGTTGCTGAAGCTGTGGGCCTCCTTGCGTGGTATGGTGAAGCTCTTGTTGATGAAGGTGTAGCGGTTGACTAGGTAGCGGTAGGAGTAGGACTTGACATGGCCCACCACGTTGCTGTCCATCTGCTCCCAGCACACCATCACCACCGACAGCACCAGGCACGTGGTCATCAGCTGCACACATTGGCACTTACGGATCCGCCTGAAATTCACAAACATCCTGGAATCTTTACGGACTTCTCCAGCCTTCTCTGTCAGGTCCGAGGGGTGGTGGTGGTGGTGGTGGTGGTGGTGGTGGTGTGTGTGTGTGTGTCAGCGCGGGTGAAGAGGGGGTGGAGGCTGTGGTGGTTGCAGTGACTCTGTGCAGGGCCGTGTTTGTGGTCCATCCTAGGTTTCCTACATGCAGCAGAAGGCATGGGAGTGTGTTGGTGAGATTTACAGGGGCTACCCGGAAACCATCTCCTCTGTCACTCACCACTCACATTTCTGCTATAACTCACACACAGCCATCCTCATAGTATCATAGGACTCATCTCATCCAGCTCCCACTGAGTTCTGATCATAGCACTGAAATGAAGAGAGAGAGAGGACACAATTCACTGTAATGATGTCATGTGATGAGAGGTGATGTGCAATAAAACACTCCTTACTGTAGATACAAGCAGACAAACAGAAGATTAAGGAATCTGAAAATGACACTGTCTAAAGTTTGTGTAAAGATAAGGTTGTGTAAAGGTTGTGTTGGCTTGATAGTAGATTTGGATCCCATTTAGTGGTGCTTTTCTGTTTTTGTAGATTATCAGGGTAATTGAATGTCATAATGATAAATGGCGTTGCCACACAGACATGTTTCATGATAAGCTGGCCAATGTCCAGGGCACTGTGTATGTTAAGGTAATAAATATCAAGCTGCGGCTAATCACCTAGTGTGTAATGGTCATAGATGGATGGTCTGCTCGGCTTTCAAGAAAGATAACAATGGTTATTCATCCCAGGGGGAGGTTATGTACTAAGTGATATCATTAACAAAAATCAATATCACCATTAACTCAATCAGAAAATCCTGCCTCAATAAAACGGATGATAAAACAAACAAAAAAAAATATATATATATTTACAACGTGTAATGTAAATATATATAGGTACTAGGTTTAAGCTCAGATGTTTTGAATCAGTTACAAAAAAGAAAAACATAAAAACAAGTGCTTCTGCTTTGTGTATCTACTCAGATTTAGCCTACTTGTAGTTGTGTGCAACAGTAGCCTAGTATGCTAAAGTGGCAACATTAGCTGAGAAGTCAAAAGTTGGTGTGGCTGAATGCAAAAGCCAGCACAGCAAATGTGTGGCAGTGGATGTTGTCCATAATGGAGGGGTTTAAGGTGCAGACCCATTGAAATCGCTGAGAGCCGTGGAAAAGCATTTGTACACAATGGAGGGCATCAGAATAGCTGGGGAGCACAATGCAGGATGAGAATAGCCTGCTTCCGCCCGGCCCTGGGTAAAAACCAAGCAGGATCATGGGCCTGGGACTCCCATCGCACCCCAAGAGCTTTTGAAACATCATTACTCTGCCTGTGCCTAATGGGGTCACTCATTCAGAATGTCTCTCTCTCTCTCTCTCTCTCTCTTTCTCTCTCTCTCTACTCTCTAATTGAAAGTAGCAGTGCTATCTAACCTCTGTTTTACATTTTAACCCAACAAAGCTTTTAGGGCCTTCATGTACAGTATGTCAGTATAAAGAGTTCCTTTCTTTCCATTTCTACCTTAGAGCTGATTCATCATATCAAAGTTCACTAAGTCAGGTGACAAAAGTCAGCAATATTGCAAGTTTAAGTGCATCTGGAAGGGGCACACTTTCTGGCAAAAGTGACGAATGGAATAGAAGCATACAGCGTTTTTTCACTATTCATCTGTAAAATAGCATTCTAGCACACTAAAATAGTCATTATTAATGATATGTACAGTGCTCAATCGGACACTGTATAGAGATGAGGGAAGGTGAATACTTAAAGGTGAATATTTAAAACATGATGTACCGATGTATGTATACCATAGGCTGTAATCTACATTCTGGGTAATTTGTCTTGGTTTAGGCAAAATACTGTTTACTGCCCGGAATTTAGGCACTCCTTTACAATACCTTTGTTTATTGTCTGTCACTCAGAATCAGTTACCATTGTCATAGTGACCATGTCAGTTGAACTGTCATTGCTATGGTATCCAAATAACAAGGACAAATGTGTCTCAGAAAGTCTCTCCATTGGAGTATTCCAATGAAACATACTTATTAACTGCCCAAAAAGTTCCTCAATAAACTCTGATTTGGAACCATGCATTGTGATGAAAAGCCCTGCTTCAGACCGGTCCAGACATAGCCAGAAATAAGGTCAGATGATAAAAAATATTTTATTCTTTTTAAATAAAATTATTTATGGATAAACAAAATGGAAATACAGAGTAGGGTAATCAATTCAGAAATAATAGTAACCTCCAAAGTGACCCCTTGACCCATTCCACTCTGAGAACACTGTGCTGTTTTCACAGTAAAATACCTCTGCTGAGACACTGACATTTCTAAATAAAATCCCTGTGAGCATAACCTAGGGGAAGAACATTACACTGCTATATGTTCACTGATTCTCCTACTTGGTATTCCCCCATGTTAATCTTTTACATTGAATCAAATTGTGACATGATAAACTAGAACTGTAGCAGTAAATTAATCATCACGAGTTTGCTTCAGTGGTATAAAGTCAAGTGTAGAGTGAATATCAACAAAACAAACTGTCATTTAAGCCATCTAGACATGAGGTCTGAGAGAGATATCACAGATATGCTGTCGAACAGGTACTCTTTATCTGCTGTCAACAATGTGTGAGCTCTAATTTAATATTGTCTTGTTTACACAGGATAAAGAAGACTCATGGCCTGTGCTATATACTTTCCACACATACATAATAGATGGATTTACAGGAGCATTATACAGTTGATCCCATGACAGTACTTATGACATGGTCAATATTCCCCCGCCATCCTGACTGAAAATAACAAATTTGACAGTTTCTCTGAGCTAACAAAACAAGAGGGTGTTGTCAATCCCCGGTCACATCCTAAAAACAGGTTCTGCTGGATTAGCATGCCTTTAAGCTCTCACATTGACATACATCTACAACACTTGAAACTCTTCATGGCAGTGTGAAAAAAAGCTGCTCTGTGAGTCTACTCTCCCAGAGCCGGATCTAAAAGTAGCCTTGTGAAATGAACTGTCCTGCTAGCATAGCTCCAAAGTCACAGGTCGTATAAATAGATTTCAAACTGGAAAGAATCACTCCACTAAGCCACACCACTCACCGGTAAGAGAGAATATCACTGCTGTCTGTGTTTGTATCCAAGTGTCTGGGTGTAGAGACGCAGCGTCAGTACAGCCGCCTCCTGTTGAGCTCCCTCTTCTCTCCTGTACAGATTCTCTCCTTGTATAGAGCTGAAGTTTTCCGTTTACGTTCCCCCTGGTGACTAGAGTAGTCACACTTACCAGAGGCAGCAGCAGCTGCCAGTAAGCCCTGTGTGAGGGCGTGCGTGTGCATGTGAGCGTGTGTGTGTGTGTGTGTGTGTGTAGTGAGCTCCACTCTGTCCTGAGAGTGTGAATACTCTGCTTGTGAATGTGTCGATTGCCTTGGTTCCTTTCTCTATACTCCCTCCCTCGCCCTTTTTCTGTGCGGGGTGGGGTTGAGCGTGGAGGCACAGATGAGAGGAGGGACTCATTTCCCTCCTGCTTCAGCACACTTACAAGCAGAGGTCTTCCCTTAGCTATATCAGATCAATAGACTGGAGCATAGCAGCAATGAATGGCAGTATGGTAAAGTCCTACAAATTTGAACAAAAATACGGAATAGTCATCTCATCAGGGGAGCTGGTGGAGATAGAAATCAGAGGACATGTTCACTGTAATCCATGGAATGGAAGGAGGAATGGTATCATGGGGACATCCTATGGGTTTGGCACACTCTCAATGTGTCTTCCTGTTGTACTGTTCTCACCACCGCCCTTTGGCTGGGTACATAGATATGAGAGGAAAATAATAGCAGATAAGACAAAGAGACTATCTTCAACTCAACTCAACTCACAAAAGATATACAGCCCTGATTAAAACAACATTTTTGAATAATTAATGTTTGGTTCCATTGGTGGAGACACTAGAAAGACAGGTCAGAATCATGTGGTTGCCTGAGGTAAAAAGAAGAAAGAAGACCAAAAAGCTATGACTCAGTGACATTAGCAATGAAGATAACCCAGAACGACCTCATTGGATACATTGTAAGTCTATATAAAACAAAAAGGTCTATGGGTGAGAGTGCAAATGCATTAGTCTGATTGGGAGGAGTTGAACTGCAGACGCGTGTCATGCGTGACATGTCATGAGATGCTCATTTACCAACAACCAAGACAGAAATAACATATTTAAAAATAATTCATAGAAAAACAAAGACAAGGGGATAACATGGATGCGTTTCAGTTGCTCGACCCGTATTAAAACAAGACAAAAGCTGTAAAAATGCTCTGTTCTATTCCCATCTGTCTTCCTACAGTAGGCCTATATAACCCCAGTGTTCCGTTGACCTCTCTTTTACTATGCTAGTTGTAAACCATTATTGGTAGATTAATTACCAAAACATTGGTGTACAGTACAGTATGTGGGGGGAAAGACAATGTCATTTTAAGGCCTGTAAAAAATAAAATAATAATAATCTTAAAAAAAACTAGAAAAAGAAGTTCCAGAAGAAACTTTGTGGGCTTGCAAAGTCTTATTTTGGTCGTGGAAAAGGTTTAAAGGTGTTTCAATAGATAGATTTGCTGGGTAGTTGAAAGAAAGTCAGATAGTCTTATTATGGTTGTGGATAAAGTTAGAGATGGTTTGGTTGGTTGGTTGGTTGGTTGTAAAGATATAATGTTAGATAGTCTATGATGTATTGTATGTTTTTTTCCGATGGTCGCAAGCTACAGACCGCAGGCACAGCTAATACAGTCATTACGGCAATAGCGTCCCTCAAATGAGCCAATCAAATGGATTGTTTTCCGATCGCACAGGAAAAGGGATGTGGTAGTGAAGGAGACGACAGTGTGGCTTGCTCGAATGGAAGAAAAGTAGATACAGAAAACCGATCTTTTAAGGATGAATGGACGGAGAAATATTTGTTCATTCTTCCTACAGCCAGTTCCAAACCCATGTGTCTCATATGTAATGAGACCGTGGCAGTAATCAAAAGCGGTAATGTTAAACGAGAGGTTGGTTATGTTGGTTGATTGGATGGATGAACAGATAAAAGAAAGAAAGGATGGATAGATAGATGAGAGAGGGGAGGTATAGAAAGATCAAAATAATTATGAGGTTAACCAGTGTGGATTATACTGAGTGAAGCAGTAGTGACTGGTGAATAGAAGAAAGGATGATGCTAGGTAGTGGAAGGTTCATATAGATATATGGTTGGAAAGATATACGGTTGCAAAGAAGAAGTAGATAGATAGTATGTCAGAAGGTCATAGATAGATAGATAAATAAATAGGATACGCCTGAGGTAGTTCAGTAGAGTGGGTAGAGGGTTGAGTGGTTGAGAGTGGTATAGTTGGTTGGTTCAGAGTGGTGTAGTTGGTCGGTTGAGAGTGGCCTCAGTGAGGTAGAGCTGGTAGCAAAGAGAGTGCATTGTTGTGTAATCATTCAAGAATGTGTCATTCAATCAAGAATGTGTTCTGTAGGCCTCCTGTTGTTTTTATTTATATGAGTCCTGAAAGTTCCATGGCAGTTGCAGTAATAAAGGAGCTCACAGAATGTTGGCCTTAATCAACATTCCATCATGTTAACCGGATGAGAAAGTGCACTTTCAAGTTTGTAACGTTTAAAAAGTTTCATAGTAATCAAAACCAAAAGTCATAGCAATGCAAGTTAATAGTTTAAAACGCAAATATCTAATCAGCCAATCACATGGCAGCAACTCAATGCATTTAGGCATGTAGACATGGTCAAGACGACCTGCTGAAGTTCAAACCGAGCATCAGAATGGGGAAGAAAGGTGAGAATGGCCAGACTGGTTCGAGATGATAGAAAGGCAACAGTAACTCAAAGGTTGGTGGTGGTGGTGGTGGTGGTGTAATGGTGTGGGGGATATTTTCTTGGCACACTTTTGGCCCCTTAGTACCAATTGAGCATTGTTTAAACGCCACAGCCTGCCTGAGCATTGTTGCTGACCATGTCCATCCCTTTATGACCACAGTGTACCCATCTTCTGATGGCTACTTCCAGCAGGATAACGCGCCATGTCACAAAACTCACATCATCTCAAACTGGTTTCTTGAACATGACAATGAGTTCACTGAACTCCAATGGCTTCCACAGTCACCAGATCTCAATCCAATAGAGCACCTTTGGGATGTGGTGGAACGGGAGATTCAAATCATGGATGTGCAGCCGACAAATCTGCAGCAACTGCGTGATGCTATCATGTCAATATGGACCAAAATCTCTGAGGAATGTTTCCAGCACCTTGTTGAATCTGTGCCACAAATAATTAAGGCAGTTCTGAAGGCAAAAGGGGGTCCAACCCAATACTAGCAAGGTGTACCTAATAAAGTGGCCGGTGAGTGTATGTCATAGGGACACCCAGGAGGTACTGAATGCAATGTTTGCACATTATGACACACACACACACACACACACACACACACACACACACACAGTGTGCACATGCAGAAATACACACATGCATGCACGCACGCACACTTTTTTAATACACTGAACTGGAAACACTGGAAAAAGAGGTCATGTTTTGGTCAACCTTCTTCATGTCTGATGTTTTTTTTCATATCACTATTATCTCAGACAGAACCTTTTCTCCAGTTTTTTGAGCATCCAGTATATCACAATTTTCCCATATCATATTTACCAGCAAGTTTAAACCTTTTACTGTACAGTGTTTCTCTACTCTCTGATAAGCCGTCGGGAATGTGATTCACATAGGCCCATGCTGCATTATATTCTACATTCAAACCTAGCCTCACCTGTTCCCATCCATGTGAACGATAGAACAGGAACCATTGGGGCCACTTCACACCCTACATTGAGCTATTGTCTACATTTACATCATAAATCCAACACATTGACATACTAACTGCAACACTCATTAACTAGTTTCATTGGATCATCAGAGAATGTGTGTGTTTATAACTGGGAGGCTTGGAGTATCATCCACATTTAATTTGCCTGCACTGCAATGGTCACCTCATTGACATACCAATTTCACACTCCTCAGCTAGTATAGACATTGAGAAAGGGCATGTTTGTTATGTTCTTTAGGGCTCCTCATCAATAGACATACTGGTCATGAACTATGGAGTCTATAAAATGTGCTGTAAAAGACTGAAAGACAGGAAAATCTACAAATTCCCTGACCTGTTAAGCAGAACTTGTTGAACTTCCCTATACATTCCAGTAAAGATCCTTGTATTGAAATCATGGAAGAATATACACTCACCGGCCACTTTATTATGTACACCTTGCTAGTTTAGGGTTGGACCCCCTTTTGTAGCCCATCTGCTTCAAGGTTCGACGTGTTGTGCGTTCAGAGATGGTCTTCTGCATACCTTGGTTGTAATGAGTGATTATTTGAGTTACTGTTGCCTTTCTATCATCTCGAACCAGTCTGGCCATTCTCCTCTGACCTCTGGCATCAACAAGGCATTTTCGGCCAGAGAACTGCCACTCACTGGATATTTTCTCTTTTTCGGACCATTCTCTGTAAACCCTACAGATGGTTGGGCGTGAAAATCCCAGTAGATCAGCAGTTTCTGAAATACTCAGACCAGCCCCTCTGGCACCAACAACCATGCCACGTTCAAAGTCACTTAAATCACCTTTCTTCCCCATTCTGATGCTCGTTTTGAACTTCAGCAGGTCGTCTTGACCATGTCTACATGCCTAAATGAATTGAGTTGCTGCCATGTGATTGGCTGATTAGATATTTGCGTTACCGAGCAGTTGAACAGGTGTACCTAATAAAGTGGCCAGTGAGTGTATTTCCATAATATGCATTCCATATTTGGGCATCTCCTGCTCACTCAGGAGTTGTGAGCTCTTTTATTTCAGCATCCTGTTGAATGGTCAACAGTCTGAACAAATATAACAGACTGAAATTCAATTACTTACAGAAAGAATGAATGCATGGTGTAATAAAGTTTTTCAGGTTCCGTTAAGAGTACAACAGGTGTTTCCTCTTGCTGATGAGGTGAAAGATAAGAATTGTACTCGGTTGAGACTAAGGATGTGGGTTGTATAATGGTGGGATTTAGGTCAACTCACTACACTGTATGGGTTTTTTATACTGTGGTGTGGTCCAATTCCCCACACTTCTCTCAGAAGGAGTCTCTCAGAAGTGTGCACTCATTCACTCCTGCTCATGGATCTAATAGAAATGGAGTGTTAGAAACACGGAGGAAACTCTGTAGACCCAATCATACCCCAATAAAGCGCCTTTGAATTAATGTTGGAGTGAACTAGTGCACACTTTGAGGAAACGGGTAGGAAATTGGAACGTAGCCTGCAGTTTTTGATTCCTCTTGTAGTTTACATTCCAATTTCACACCATCTTTTGACCACTAGGTGGCAATCTCTAGCCTTAGAAACAGAACGAGAAGGCCATTCACTATTAGACTCACCCCCATGTTGGGGGGTCTGCATATATAAAAGTAATAGAGCTTAAAGGACTAGTGTCCAATGACTTAAGACAGGAGTAAATTGCAAGTTAGTGTATACCAGTATCTATAGCAACTGTGCAATACACCTAAAAGCTCACTGGGTGTCATGAGAAACAAAGAAGCAAGTCAACAGAAAAACACATTGCTATTATCAAAATAGATTTTATTCTAGACTTTTCAAAGATCTGAGTGACATTACAACAGTCAGATCAGCAAGTCACAGAGAGAGAGAGAGAGAGGTCTCTGCAACTGTGTGAGAGAGAGAGAGAGAGAGAGAGGGAGGGAGAGAGGGGAGGGTATAGAGAGAGAGAGAGAGAGAGAGAGAGAGAGAGAGAGATAACAACATTGGTGAGGGCAAAGACAACACAACATGAAACAAAAATCTGCAAACTGGTATTTACATGGTCCGGGGTGTTATGATACGTCCACGTTAAAGTTCAGATTTATTGTTTTTGTTCATTTTTGCGTACATAGCTACAAATAAATCAGAATTATAAAAGTTTTCAAAGAGTACAAAACCTTCAAGGGCTTTTAGACATAGCAAAGATAGAATTAGTAATTTAGGTAGGAACAAAAAATAGCAAACACTTGAATGCAGTGTAAAAAGCGCATCTCTTTTTAAAAACAAAACGTTATAAAATACCATTCCACTGTCATAGACATTATAATAAATAGTGTCTTCATGGTACAATCCATTCACTGTTGATTCGATTAAAGCAAACTTCAAAATATTCTTAGCTTAAGTACAAAATTTGTTTGTAAAACAAGTGACATTCTGAACAAAAATTGCAAACAAGGCTTTCGAAAAAAGCGAAAACGACATTGATGTTTTAAAGCCGTTGGTTGTTAGCTAGGGCTAAGAGATGAGATTTGGAATGCCATGAAGTTGACCCAGATCCAAGGTGCACCCCAAGACATCAACAGTTTAGACACTATTCACCCTCACGGTCTCCCTGAACGACTGCACACGTTCAAGTGTGAACTGAAACTAAGAGCATTTCCCCCTCCAGATGTGTAAATGCTGGCTATACAGACACATCTCCCTGTTTTGCATTGAAGTCTAAAGTGCAGAAACAAAGAACTTATACAAATCCCCTCTCGGCCGCTCTTCTCTTTAGCTATGACTGTTTAATGGTATTTTATAAAGAACCATTTTTTCATGGTAAAGACCCCACATGATGCATAAGAATACCACATTTTCAAGCGTGTCTTCATAAAGAGTTACACAGAAATTTTTAAAAACCACCCTTGCATACGAGTGGCATATAAAAGAATCCCCTGTGATAACACAGATATATATTATATGTAGTTACAATGTTACATCAAGTCATATGTTCCAAGTCTGTTTCCATCTCTCCCTGCCAAAAAAAAAAAAAAAGAAGAAAAAAAAAAAGTTTCAAAATGCCACCTCTGAACACTACAACAAAAAGCGCCATCTATCCGTGCATAGGCCTCAACATAGCCTGTCTCCAAAGGGTTGCTGCTGGCCAGAAATAGTCCACATTTAACAACGACCAGAGCCAAGAGACACTGTAGTGTGTCCTAAATGGAATACTGAACATGAGACCTGTTACACCAACATAAACATCACTAGATGCCAGACATAATAAACGTTCAATGACCATCATAGACAAATTATTCTACACAACAAACTGCAATGTTAAGTCCAGCATTACCATGTCACATGCGATGGGAGTTCATGGTTAAACAAAATGTCTGACTGCACTTTTAAGGGCCAATGTTATGTTTATGAAGGTGCTATGAAGGCCCTACGTGCAAGACTCTCCATGACAGTGTTACTGCTTCAATCAAGACAGATATTTCCCAATTAATTGCCAAGCAAGAATGAAGGCAAAGAGGAAAAAAAATAACAGGACTTAATGATGGCTTAGTCTGATTATCATTTAGCATGTGTTAGCGCACAATGAACTGTGGAATCGAAACAGATGACATAACATATTGTGAAATGCACAGATGTTAGCGGTTATGTCCTCACTTTAAACAGACCCTAGCAGGATCACTGCTATTGGGCAGCCTGGTTTTAAACATGGGTTGTCCTAAGTCTCACCACTTAATGAGCTAACTCAAAGCACCATCATCAGTGTAGAAGTTGCAAATAGACACAGATCTAGGAACAGCTAACCCTCCGCCAATCCTGATCCATAACCATTTGTGAGGGGGGAGACCAAAACTGATATCAGGTCAGTATCCATGGGCAGCTTCATCCTACCCCAAACCGCTACACCTGAACCTAAGGTTGTTAGCTTATGAGAGGATGGGGTTTGTAACAGCTGAAGTGATGATCTTTTATCCAAGAGGATCTTAGCTAGAATCCTTACGTAGAGCTCTAATAACCTAATGGTTATATGCACACCTGAAACCATTTCTACAGTTGAGAAGCAACATGATGCATGGAGCATCTTTCCTCCTAACTAACTGCTCTCTGACGGATACTCTAAAAATCGATTTTGGCAAACTGAAAGAAAAAACAGGAGAACAAGACAAAAATTACAGTGGAAAACAAATTAAACCCATTTCAACTTTTGAAATATATATTTGTCCAATGTTTTCTTGAACCACAAAAATGTACAGTGCCAAAGTGAATGGATTTCTCCCAAACAGTTTCAAACCCAAATCGTAATAAAAGATAAACAAATCCTACTGAGCTCTCTTTCCCCCCCCTTGACATGTAACACAAAACCTGCAGAAAAAGTAAAAACCTAACGCAAAAACAATGGCCACAGGACGACGAATGCTGACATGTACAATATGCACACACCAACAACAAAAAAGAAAAAAAGCCTAACATTTGTGATACAAAGGATAAAAAGAGCAAAGACAAAAATAGCAGATATTTTGGTATGTATGCAATGGGTCCACTTCTCCTCAAGGATGTTTTTTTCACCATAAAATTGTCCTTTTTCCTGTGAGAGAGATGGTGGGGTGGGTCTGTGAGAAAGATGGTGGGGTGGGTCTGTGAGAGAAATGGTGGGGTGGGTGGTAGGGCACAGGGGACCCTTAACTGGAGAGGTCATTGTGGGGGGAGGGCGCTCTGTTTGGCTGTGATGGTGGTGGGCCATGGCTTCAGATGGTACTACAGCAGTGTAGAGGACAGGCAGGGACAGTCATTTTGGCTATGTACACATTCGTAGTCGGTCCATGGCTCCCCAAACGAGCGTCATTTCCTCAGGTCTAGTACACAAACCTGGAACAGAGGAGAGGTTGGGTTTTTAGGGGGGTCATACATCTTCAGATAATATATATTAATGAGTTCAGTCTGTTTTACAGTGCTGTGTTTAAAGTAGCAAAAGTAAAGGATCATTATTCAATCCAGGGTTCTTCCCAAAGAATGTGAGAGTGGCGCTGCGCCACCTTGTTGACTTGCCTCACCACTATTTAAACATTTCAGAGCAAAAGAAACTGATATTCAGTAATGATAGAGTAATTACTGATATCCAATGACATCGAGCCGGTTTTGATAACGCATTCCAGTGCCACCTTGTTCAAAGATTCTGGGGAGAACCCTGCAATCTAAGCATTCCCTGATTCAGCCAATAAAGCCTCAAGTCCAGTCAGAAAACTGACTGAGTTCCTGCCAACTGAGGCTGCATAAGGGTATTAGCTCTGGAGTAATGATGAACTGTGAATATGAATGGGACATAGGTAAGACTTACCGAACCATCTGACGCGCTGGCTCCCACTTTGTCCCCCGTGGCATTCCAGCACACCTCGAAGATGCCCCCCGTCCCCCGGTAGCTGTGGACTAAAGCACCAGTCTGTAGACAGAAGAGAGTTGGACAGACACACAGATATAGCATCAGATCACGTAAAAGCAAAGTAGACCATTCTTCAGCACCGAGTCTGTGCTCAGCCACAAGCCATGCAATCACTCACAGCACTCACATTTGAACATTTCCCACGAAAACAGTATTATTGTATTAGTTTATTTTATCATTTATCTTACTCTGAAACATATTTAATCATACCATCAAAGAACATTTTTGTCTCTGCTTCAAGTAAAAAACAAAAACAAATCACATCTCGTATTTTTTGTATGAAGACTTTCATTCCAAAATGCTATATCCAACATTCAAACGTACTTTCTTTCCAATAAAATGATTGCAGTTATGAAACAAAACCCTTTATGGTATATTTGAAAGGAGAGTAGCCTATAGATTTTGTTTATATTTTTTAAGCTGTGAGTTGCTTTTAAAAGAGAGACTTGGTGGATTTGCCAAGAAACCCCAGTTATAAACAAGCCTAGATTTGCTCTTGCAGCTGTAGCTTGGCCTATGGAGCCATGGAGAGGGCCACTCAGGTTCAAAGACAGTGCATGTTAAGATATTTAAAAATAAATGTCACATACCGAAGATTTAGCAAATGGATATAATGACGTTTTCAAAATGAGCTAGTTAGCCTAAGGACAGGTTTGAGCTAGAGATTTGAAAGGTGAGGTTGAGGGCAGGAGCTTGTACCTGAGTGTTCCAGATGTGAACACACTTGTCGAAGGAGCCACTGGCCAGGTGGCGTCCGTCAGGGCTGAAGGCCACACTGTAGACAGGCTCCTGGTGGCGGGTGAGTGTGTGGATACACACCCCACGCTCCACATCCCAAAGACGCACCGTTGAGTCAAACGACGCACTGGGGGGGAGGAGATACACAGAGACAGGGAGAATAAATCAGTTCAGTTTAGTTTACACATATACCTAGTAGTCCAGAAACTCTAAGAACCTTCCCTAGCTCCCTAACCCTTCAGTGTTGGCAAAACTGAGGGAAACAAGTAGAAATCTGCTGAGAGAGAAGCAGTGGAGTTGGAGTTGAACAGTGTTTCCCCCACCACGTTGAACATATTTCACATGATTGTAATGAGAGCTTTCATGAATCGATAAAAAAAAAGTGAACATGCCATCTGCAATGACAAGAATAAATCTGAGATGGTCCCTGTCAAGGGATAATGAGAGCAAGCAGGTGGGGCTAGAGTGAGGGACAGCCAGGGAGAGTAGGCTAAAGCAGATTGGCTCATGAAGAATGGCAAGATGAAGAGAGGAAACAGTTTAAATATCAAGGTACTTAATGGGGACCGATTAAGGATTACAGAATGAAGTGAGGAATTTTCATCAAGACAGTAGTCAGGGTTTTGAATTTCAGAGGGATTGGATAGGACAGTTGCCTAGACTGTAGGACAGGAGAAGATCATTTCCCCCGCCAGTCGCATGCCTCTACTCTTACAGAGACAGGTATAGGCCTATGTAGTCCATTGTGCATCCAAGTAAGCCTATCAAATGTATGACTCTGACGATACACAATAACAGCTCAAAGAGGAGCATGTTCTTATATAGGCCTACTGTAGAGTTTTCCCCAGTATCTTTGGTGGTAATGTATAGCAACTGTGGCTCCTTTATATGATTCAAGGTTCTAGATTGCAGGAAGCCCCCTAAAATAACCTTAAGGTTATAAGGTTCCCTGATCCCCCTGTGGTGTGATATGATGTGACAATATTGGACAAATGCACATGTAAGTTACTATGAACACCCGACGCTCTGCCTAAAACATTTCTAGGGGAAACACGGTAGTTGAGAGTGTTGCCTTACCTGGCTAGCATCAGGTTGGCGTTGGGGTTGTTGGTCCCGGGCCCTGTGGGGCTCCACTTGATGGTGTAGATCTCTTTACTGTGGGCCTGCAGGTCATGCACACATGAGTCCTGCTTCATACTCCAGATCTACAGAGGGAGAGGTCGTGACATGAGAGCATGAATCAGTTAGAACCGAATGACACACAGAAACACTGTGGCCTTACATCAGGCTGAAAAAAAGTCAAGTGATATGTGGGGCTACCATAATAGAGACTGCTGTACTCTGTGTGTGTGTGTGTGTGTGTGTGTGTGTGTGTGTGAGCAGAACACAGCTATGAGCCTGACCTTCAGTGTCATGTCATCTGAGCAGGAGGCCAGGAGGCTGCCTGTGGGATCCCACTTGATTGCATTCACTTCATTCTAGAGGAGGAGGGAAAACAGATATAGGGATCATTAAAGAGGGGTGAACACATGCAAAACACACTTTGTAATACAGCAGGGCACACACAGAGGGTGCATCAGAATGGAATAAATCTGCTTTCTCTACTATCCCACTGTCCTTCATCTGCACCAACGTTGAACTGGACAGGTGAAAGCTAATTCCTGGTGAATATTGCTTTCACCTGTGCTTCATGTTCAGATCAGTGCAGCTGAAGGAGAGGCAGCCACTCTAGATTCTTGAGAGGCATGGAGAGCTGGTCCAGGCCAGTCTTACCGTGTGTCCCTGGAAGGTCTTGACAGGCCTGTCCTGGCCCAGCTTACACACGTGGATGCACATGTCTGTGCTGCAGGAGGCAAACGTGTTGTTGCTCTGCCAGTCCACATCCAGAGCAGGCGCTGTAAACACACAGACGGAAGAATGAACAGAAGACACACAACAGCAATAAGAGTTGTTGAGAGGTTTAGCATGAGAGGAGTGTGTGTGTGTGTGTGTGTGTGTGTGTGTGTGTGTGTGTGTGTGTGTGTGTGTGTGTGAGACTCACCTGAGTGGAAGGGAAACTGCTGCTTGGCCTCTCCTGTGTGAGCGTCCCAAATGATGGTAGTCTATGCAGGGGACAAATACATAATTTACCCACTGAAGTGACAAATATGACAAAAAGATTGTGATGTATTACAGAGACCATTACTATGTTTACCTTATCTACACCAGCACTGAGGATAAAGTTGCCTTTCTTATTCCATTTGAGAGCAAAAATAGGACCTTTGTGCTGACCCAGGGTACTGGCCAGGTTACCTGTAAAACACATGCCACTTGTTAGCCATAGAGCAGGATTACAGATCGCCTGTCTCTGTATTTAGAAAACAGGTGTTAAAAGGGGATTCCCCCCCCCCCCCCAA
This sequence comes from Argentina silus, assembly GCF_951799395.1. Classification (NCBI taxonomy): domain Eukaryota; kingdom Metazoa; phylum Chordata; class Actinopteri; order Argentiniformes; family Argentinidae; genus Argentina; species Argentina silus. The sequence continues at coordinate 15,493,931 of NC_139655.1, forward strand.
AAAAAGTGGCAGGGTGACCACTTGGTTGTTGATTAAATCACAGATTGGCCCTTTAAAGTTGAGACATTCAATGGCTCACCGTCTTTAGTCCATATTCTGGCGAAGCCGTCGTATGAGCCTGTTGCTAGCAGCGTACCCTCACTCTGAAAGAAAGATATTAATAAATCAGTCAAAAGTTACTTTCCCCCAGACAGCCTTCTACAACAATGTGTTCTCTGGTGTAGATCCCTTGCACAAAGGGGACGGATCATTAATTTCAGATCTACATACACAACTTTTGTGTAAACCCCCCATTGACATCATTGCATGATTTAGACTTATGTCCAAGTTCTACATGCTGATGAAGGATGTTCTCATGCTGAAGAATCCTGCTCCAGCAACTACATACAAGAAAAAGACAGCTTGCACTCTATGTCTATATTCAGATAACAGTGAAAGCCCTTTTTTCCAAGGGAGTGAATCCATCCCACATTTCCGATTGGGAAGCAATGCCAGGGAATGCCTCTGGCAGCAGTAGTGGACACATGCACACGCCACATGCATGAGCGCACAAACACACACACGCACACACAGACACACACTCACATTCCAGTCGAGTGAGGTGACGTCTTTGTTGCTGGGTACGTCCTGGCCCCCTTCCCTTATGCAGTGCCTCAGCACCAACTGGGTGGAGCCTGTTGTGCTATTCTCACTCAGGTTCCAGATCCGTGCCGTTGAGTCCCCAGACCTGCATGCACCCACACCACGCACACACACACACACACAGTAAAAGAGTTCTTACATTTAAATAAGACACTTAATTTGGAGGTGAAAAATCATTACTTCTCATTATTTCTCTAGATTATCAACATTGTGATTCCTCTATTCAGTCAAGTACAGATATCAAGATGTCCCCATTATACAAACTACTAGGCCTAATGCTTTATAATAAAGCCACTAGAGAAGGGGCCGATTCTGACCCTGAGGCGAGGAGGTCGTTGACGGGGTTCCAGGCACAGATGAAGACCTCAGACTCATGGCCCCTCAGGACCATGGCCTTGTTCTGGGGGATCTCCACGTCCCTATCCACCTCCATCATCTCTGCATGGTGGTCTGGGGGGGAGGGGGCACAGAGATACACCAGTCACTCACACACTGGGTAAAAGTTCTGACTCTACAAAAGTATCAAATATAAAAAAGCAGAGGGCGGGACAATTTCAAGGTTTCCTCACTGGCTAAGGCGTGGGCTCCATTCTCCTCCCCATTGGCAGCGCCCTCTCCATTCTTGGCGCTGCCCTGGGGTGCGCTGGTGCTGCCTGCAGCTGTCTGCTGCTGCTGGGCCAGCTTGTCCCTGTATGCTTGCTGCCTGGTCTGGACCACGTCTGGCATCACCGCGTCGATCAGGGACAGGGACTCGATGGGCCGCCCGTCAAACAGAGTCCCATCCTGGACAGGGAGATAAAATCAGGGTACACCTATCAGATACAGTATCCAATATATGCCCGCATAAGCACCCCGTACACACTACTAGTAGCCTACAAGATCCTGAACCTTCTATCCATAAAATTATCATTATGCCATTAGGGCTATGCGGAATGAGAATAGACAATTCAACACAAAATACCCCATTGCAGGGGGCACTTAGTGGCGTAGCACACTAATGCGCATACCACATAATCGCAAGGTTCCTGGTTCGATTCCGACCCTCGACACGTCTTGCATGTCATCCCTCCTCTCTCTCCCATCCTTCCTGTCAATCTCTACTGTCTCTATCCCAATAAAGCAGAAATGCCCTAAAAACATATTAAAATAAATAAATAAATAAATACCCCATTGCAGGGTGAACCAAGTGTTTTAAAAATTGTGTGTAGCTTCATTCCAGTCAGTGTTTGGGTTATAGCATGTAGCGAGCGTTGGTGCGATACTGACCTCGTTGATGCTGACCTCAGCCTCCACGTACTGCAGGCCCTTCTGGATGATGGAGATGAGGGCAGCAGGGGGCACCAGGGCTCCATTAATGTTGGACTGGCTGATGTGGCTCTCTATGCCAAAGGTGAACGCTGAGTGAGAGAAGCCTGACAGAGTGGGAGAGACAGAGGGAGAGGGAGGGGGAGGGAGAGAAAGAGAGGGAAACAGCTGGTATTAGTATTCATAATGTCCTTCAATAAGCAGCGTCTGCAACACTGCGTCAATACTGTTTGCTGCACATCTTATAGCTCTCCCCCAGATAGAATGTGAGTGTTATACAGTCTGAAATCTGACTGATACTGGAAATCCTACAGAGATTGAGGGTGTGAATATCAATGCTTACCTGACTCTTGCAGGTATCTGTACACCAGGAAGTTGACCTCATCACTGCTTATGCTCATTTTTAGTCCTGGTGGTTAAACCATGGGGTCAACGCAGGATAGGAGCCTAGAAGAGACTAAGAGTGGAAACGGTTTAAATATCAGGTTATTTTAATGAGGACCAAGCAATGGGACCAACTCCTATCTACTCTCATACCGTCATCACACATTCTGTCACAGCGCAGGGAAAGGGAGGAATGTTTCACACAATGTAATAATAATAATAATAATAATGCATTTATTTCGTATAAGGCTTTTCATTTGAAGGGGGAGAGCATGCTGGATAAATTGTCATGCTTTTGTTTGTTAATTGGAAACGATTTGAGCTTTTTGTAAGCAGAGCTCAAGCAAGACATTTAATTTCCCCATCACCTTCCGCAACGTTCTTGAGCGTCAGTGTTGAGCTATGGATGCAAGGTTGATGGGAGAATAACATAGTGGTTTGTGTGAGTGAAAAGCATGAAATGATCAGGTCTCAGGTAAATGACACATGGCCTACAGCTGATTCACCCGAGTGCACCTGTCCGGACCTGATAAACAGCTCTGATCATGAGAGCGTTGCATATTTGTCAGTATGTCAATGCCAACTCATCCAAACCTGCACTACTATCTAGCAGGAGCCTATGCCAACGCGCACCACTGTACAAAGTGATTGCATAGAGGCTTTAGGAGGAGCCTAACCAGTGTGATATCTAGACTACCAGAGCGCAAGCTGCTATGAGTGGGGGAAGGTGAGCGAATTTGTCAGCAAATGTGGTCTGTCGTCTTCTGCTGTTAACATTAAGCGTCACAATAGGCTCTGCCAAATCCATGCAGACTTTATTGGAAAGCCGATATCGAATCAATGCTAAATCAGCTGGAAGTTTATTCAGTGGATCTGTCGGACAATTCACACAGTCCCCATGCGTTGGAACGTTTTTCATGATAACAACCAGGCACGTCGGAAGGGGGAGTGAGGCTACAGCTCTCTAAAATATGTAACATTAAAGGCTACAGTAAAAATCTTTGTTTGCATGTCAATCTTCTATGAACTAACAGAATTTGTTAAATGAAGAACTTTACTGTTCAAGGGGAGTAGGATTGGATTGTGCTCAGCATTTGAGTTGTGTCTTTCTAGTGGCTAGATAAATTGTCACACTTTTGTTTGTTAATGGAAAACAATTTGAGCTTGTTGTAAGCGGAGCCCAAGCACACACACACACACAGGAGCTGAATCAAAATGTGTATCCTACAGATCATGAATGTCACATATCACAACTGTCCAAGGCTACAGCAATTATATGACACCTATATGAAAGTATTTCATTTGTAGCCAGCTATGATATAATATGACGGACAGGGGTGAAAAAGAACAGTGAAATACAAATACAGTGCCTTCGGAAAGTATTCAGACCCCTTCACTTTTTCCACATTTTGTTGTGTTATGGACTCAATTTAAAATGGATTAAATTAAAATAATTTGCCATCAATCCACACACAATACCCCAGAATGACAAAGTGAAAACACATTTTTAGAAATTTCAGTAAATATATTGAAATTGAAATACAGAAACGCCTCATGTACATAAGTATTCAGACCCTTTAATATGACACTCTTAAAATTAACTAAAATGCAAAAATGTCATCAACAACTCACTCAATTGAATTGAGTCCATCTTAATGCAAGGATAACAGTTCATGTAATTTTGGAATTAATATCTTTGTTTTTATAGGGTCTCTGATTTTCATAGGAATGCACGCCAAATGTATTTGAGAAGAGTGGGCAGGCCTACCACTCTGTATTTGATAAGTGTTAATGTTCGGAATGTCTCCCATGGCCCTACCCATTGATTCTATTCAAATGTGTTTAAAACAGTATGTGTTAATATTTGGAATATCACACGGGACCCTACCCACTGATTTACAAAGCCATTGTCCATAATTGTGCCTCTTCATTTATGTCATTCATTCATTAATGTGAACTCGCAGTGCCAGAGCGGAAAATTATTGACACGAATTGCGCTCTTTGCTTTGTGAGCACGCTGTGTCCATATAGCCTACTGCTGAAATGCATGGAATCAACTGAGAAACATTATAATCGCTATGAGTTAATAATATGACATTTCCCGAACACACATATTCCATGTCTGACATTTTATAAAGTGTCCATGAAGACATGATTTGTTCTAAATTAAGGATTATCCAAGGACATCATTTCGAATTTCTCTGACCAGACAATAATTTGTCCTCCAAATTCAAACAACAACTCATAAGCTACTCTTTACATAATTCATAAGGCGGCAATGTTTGTAAACACACTACAACACAGTTTAAGCATATCCATCATGCTTAATGATGCCTGGTGGTTGTTTTGCCGAGGTGAATGACCTGAAATAAAACTCGCTAGTGCCGTCACGGTACTCCTGCGACATCGTCACACCAGTGGCCAACTTCTAAACTTCGACCTACTGTATCACGTATTTTGGTTATACCGGTATGATCCACGCTGTGATATGGAATTTGACTATACCGTCAAAACCGTTGCTTTTCTCCTCTGGTCATACTGCAACAGTTTCATTTGTAACTTCAACATGAATATAAGATGCAGTATGACACCAATGAAACGTTAGATCTAATCGGTAAAATGAAAAAAGAGTGAAGAATTTACATGAACTTTAATTAGTAAGAAACAAAATACTGTCCAACACTGTACATATACCGTGATATGATATTTAGGCAATATCATCCAGCCGTATTGGCTAGAGTGGCTGTTCATACATAGCCTAGAATGTAAATCGTAAACAAGATCCATGCAAATGGAGTGTAAATAGTTAGCGTCTGTGCCAAGTCAATAAAACAAGGTGTTATAAAGAGCTGTCAACTCCCAACTGACGATGACGTCACTTCACTGCATAACAGACATATCAAATGGGCACACTTTCTGATGAGATGGGGGAGAAAAATCCCTCACCTTAGACGACCTACTTCTGGCCATTTCATAGCACACAGCTATCATCATTTGGCAGTTCAATAATGGAGTTTAATTCCTCTTCCTTTGGTGGTTGGAGAGCTATCCTGGCCTTAGGCAAGGCACCAGTTTCCATTCATTAACCCACAACTGGAAATAATTACCAGGCCTCTTTAAGAGGCAGGCTGGTTCTTGTGGACCCAAACCACTGGAGGAAACAGAGCTTAGCTTCAGGAATAACAGCTCTGCATAGTTTGTTTCCCCGAGACGTATTCATTCAACCAAAGCCACACTGTTTAAACAGGACTGTGGAAATAAACAAGAACTTGGATGGAGGATGAAACCGAAACCTCCACTGCTTCCATCATGCCAGCCCACTGAAAGATCAACACTCAGTTCCCCCCCTTAAAAAACTGAGAACCATGGCTAATCAAATCAAGAGGGGCATGGTACCTATCTAGCCATGGACTTCACCACACAGAATGAATCCAGACAATATTAGAAGTGGAACAAACCACATTCACAATTTAGCATTAGCCAGGGGCAAAGCCTATGGGTTTTGCTGTACATTTGGACGTCCCACAGGAGAGAGACAACTATTCAACCATTGACACTGACTGAGGGATAAGGGATGTGGTTATGAGGTGCTGAGAAGCCACTTGGACAAAATAAAACAATTTCACACAGAAGAAGGCACCTCAATATCAACCCTGAGAGCTGAAGGTAATGTTCCCTCTAAGCTAGGGCTGTGATGGTCATGGAATTTTGGGTAGCGGTTGATCGTCATGCAAATAAATGTTATAACCGCTCAGTTACAACTTATAGGCTTCTGTCTGTCCCTCCCCTCTGGTTGGTGTCTCCGAAATGCATTGTACAAAAGCCACTATTGAAGAGAGGATAATGTCAGTGCTTTAGCAACACCAATATTACATTCCAACACCCAAAATTGAGGATGTGAAGCCAAATTTACCTGAGTATACAGTGGTAGAGAATTGTGTCGTGCATTTGTAGCTTGCTAAATGTCTGTTTGTTTAATGATAACACAGGTGAAATCAAACCACAGATTTTTGGAGGATGTGCGTTTAAAAATGCTGACTAGACAGGGAAATTCACAAAATCCAATCTAGATCAAAAACTGAATGTAAGAATAGACTTTCTTCTTCCATGTTTACAGTACATAGATAAATTCAAACCATTAAAATCAATTGATATAAAAGAATATAGTTTATCAACCATTATCCACTGTAGGTTATGGGTCATAAATGTTGGTTATGGTAAACGCACCCATTCCGTCCTGGTTGCTCATTGTGCTGACATTTTTTCCAAGTACACCTTGATTTTGCTCAGTGTGTAAAATTATTTGAGGAAACATTGGATATAGGCCTATTTATTGAACTGTATATAATATAATAGGCCAGTAGTGAGTTACACTCACTCCGGTGACTTTAACTCTGTCTGTTTACATGCAGTGGAATAGGGGCCTCCCTCCTGACACCTCATCAAAGGTGTGACTCATAGCTTAAAAAGAAATAGGGACGCACCAATACCACTTTTTCATTGTCAATACTGATTCTGAGTACTGTACTGAACAGCCACTAGAGAGTACTGATCTGATAAATACAGCTCTATAGAGCTGTATACACGCTGTGTGTGGATGTGCTATGCTTAGCATCATTTGCGTCCATCTTATAAACAGTAAACACCATGCTTAAGCTAGGAAACATTAACTTATTGATTAAAGAACCCATTTAATCACTTTGCATAAGAAAAAATACATACAACTGAATTATGCCATACAACTCTCTTGTATTTAATTCCATACTGGAGAGCAGTGAAAATTAGGATTTCTTCCACTACAATTTCTGAAATAAAAGTGACTCGCTCCATAATTTTCAGTGGCTTGTGCCCCTAATCATATTTTGAGTTCTGCTGGATGATGAAAAGCGAGAAAGAGCCAATCATAGTCAGAACAGTGTTATACAGTATTTCTGAACACTGATTTGGAGTCTTTTTCATGCATGATGCGTGAACACGTATGATGAAGTGGCTACCTTCGAATCTATCTCAAAAACGATACCTTGGGAGGATAGTGACTTTGGAGACAGAGAGGCAGCTCAGAATCGGATCTCGAAACAGAATACAACTGCTCCATGGAGTTCACTCTGTGGGGAGTTTCTATGCAAAGTGCTCAAGAAGTGAGAGAAAGCGCTATAGACTGTTCACACTTCTACCCTCAGGCCGGAGGTACAGAAGTGTTAAATGCAGGACCACCAGACTGAAGAACTCCTTCTTTGCCACTGCCATCAGGCTCCTAAACAACCCATAGGAGATTAATATAACCTTACTACCTCAATAACTGAATTTTCCAGTTTGCATAATTGCACTGCTACATTTGCACTGTTTTATTATTATTATTGCTGCTATTTTATTTTATGCCTTAAATTTTGCTTTCTTGTACATTTGTTTAGTATATATTGTATATTCTTTAGTATTGTATATTTTACATTGGTTGGCATTCTGCAGACAGCAAAGCAAGAATTTCGTTGTACAGGGAAACATGTTTTCTACTGTGCATATGATAATAAACACTTTGAATCTTGAGTTTGTGTGTGTGTGTGTGGGTGGGGGGGGGGGGGGGGGGGGGGGGTTAACCCTAACCCTCTACAATGCACACCAGCAATTCAGTGGGATCCTTTAAAGATGGCTAAATAACCTTAAAACATTAGACAAAAACATACAACTATACAAACTGATAGCATGTGCATGATTTCTTGTAAAACATTTAGCGGTCTTCTCAGATATCTTATGTGCGCATGATGTGAACATTTTGGGTAAACTAGCCATCTAGAATATCCATGTACATTTTGTAATAACTCACCATGTGACCAAATGCCTTTCAGAAGCTCATCGCTATGCAGTCCTGAGGAGTAACTCTCAGTCGTCTAGGGAAGAAAAGAAAACAACATATTAGGGTACAATTAAAACTAATTCCAGCAAACACACTTTACCCACCCACAACCATAAGCCACTCTCTTAGAAATACATGAGTTAAACCGTGAGTATCGGATTATCTATAGCTGCAAAATGGAAGGATGATGTGATCTTTTCAAAAGCAGAGCACAATTCTACAGTGTATGATTACAATCTGAGGTATGTTAAGATTAGTGAGTCAAAATCACCTGCCAATACCGTATGGAACTCATGAAGAAAATGTAGCAGTGAGTGGGCAAGCAGGCAGCCTGCAGATTGAGGAAAGAGTTAAGAACAGACTAGTGAGGAGGGGTGTGTCACTACTCTATCAGAGAAACTGGGTCAGCAGTGTTGGAAGCCAAAACAGCCAATCTGGATCTTTGTGCTACAAGTGGTCTGGTGGGAGTAAGCAAGTAGTAGTCTATGGAGAATCCTACTACACTGTTCTATTGGGACTGCACTATGGCATAATAACTCTGACTTTACAAAGCTGTAGTAATGGGCATAGTACTAGTAGGTTTGAGTCATATTTTTGTTACTAACTAGGTTTCATCATAGAAATAGTATTATATGGGCTACATTTTCTTGACGCCTAGAAGCATGAACAACTTGATCTTCCAAATTGCACTTTAGTGTTTACAAGAGCAGGACATTTAGCCATTGTCGTGTATTTACATCGTCACAAAAATCTGACTGCCCTCCAAACCAAATTATTTTTTTCCCACTCACTCACTCACTCACTCTCACACACACACAATGGACAAATGAACTAGGGTAGGAGCTGCTGATGGATTGATTGCAGCTCATCCCTATCTCGTTGTTGAATAAAAAACAACCGTACATTTGCAAATACATTACCTGAATCATAAGGAGCATTGTGCAGAGTAATTGCTATCTAAATAAATAGCTTGGACGCGTACGGTGCCGCTAGTTTATCTATTGAGATGGGTCTGTCCAATTGCTGGATTGCAATGGAACATAGATTTGGACGGTACCAATCATAAAAACGAAAAGTTAATGAATTACGATAAATCGAATGTGGTGTTTCTGATTATTAATTCATTTAATTTAAGAAAGCTTTTACAATGTGATTCAACATTGTGCTTGTAAAGGTGCAAAGTTGAATAAAACGTATTCGTTACAGGGATTAGTCCTACCCATTGAGGTCAAGGACTAGTTAGCTGGCTAGCTAGCTAGTTAACTTTTGCTTACTGTTAACCAACTTACTGCGTCATTGTGATTCAATTTACCGAGCAAATTAACTCTGTACGCTAATGAAATATATAGAAATAGCTACATAATGTTACAGTGCATAACTAGCCACGAGATATCATGCAGGCTAGCACACCGCAGCCTGTGAGACGTTGACTAGCGTTATGTCACCATGCTAACCTAGATAGATAGCTAGCTAGCATAGCTTGTTAGCTACACAGGGTTGGAGAACACAATGCCCATCCCCCACACAGTTGTTAGCAGAGGCGGCTATGCTAACACTGGTAATTAGATAGCTAGCTAGCTAGCTACCTAGCTTGGGTATCGCGACGTGGTTAAACCAAATCTCTGGCTATACACCACACTCCCGTGCCCATGAGGCAAATGCGCTAGCTAGCTTAGCAGCTAACATTAGCATAACATATTCCCTACCTAACTTACTATAACTAACTACTAATAGTATATACAAATATATCAGTGAACAAAAAAAATACTTCAAATCTGGACAACATAAGGGCTACCTTCATAGGCCTCGTATAAGAATTTGTGTTTGCTAGTTGCTAATGCTAGCTACGTTAGCAAGTTAGGCTAACGTTAGTTAGCTGCTCTTTCAAAATGATAGCTGGCTAGCTAGCAGTTAGCTTGCGAGTGTCCCATAATCCAGTACCTACTTGTCTGAAATCTTTCTATAGATGGTTTCCTCGGTAATCCTCGTGTTATAGCTAAACCATATGATCTGTTTCCAAAGATTGCAAAATTGATATCTCAAGGAAATTAATGAACATTTTTAAGCTAACGTTAGTAGATAGCCACACAGCCAGGCGTTTCGAAGCCAACGGCTTCAGACGTTCAACACAGTGAGGTGACTTTCCTGACAAAAATGGGCAACCCAGGCTACTGCCTACAGTACTGTATTCCAAACACCACTCACTGTAAACAGTACAAAACACAGGTCACGACGACAGTTTAGAAAATGTCTCTTCAACCAGTTTCGTACCATTTAACCCTTAGAAATACAGGTCGTAAATTATAAAAAATATAACTAATATTTCACAAATGATTAATGCATTTATATTATAATATAACATTCGATTCATGTGAACAAGATTTACAGTAATGGTAATAATTACCAATATGATTTGTAATATATTGTAATATATCAGTTTATTCATTCATAAAGAAATGGTTCAATCATTGAACATTAAATAACTGTATGAGGAAAAAGCTTTTTCACAGTCAAATAATTGCAGCTTGGTCACAGTTTCAAAAACCAAATGGGACCATACCCCGTCACTATGTTCCACCAATCAGACGGAAAAGGGGAAAATACCAAGGCCTCCCGAGTCCCGGTGCTTGCAGCCAGCCACCAGTCACAACAATGCTCTTCACCCATCCCCCACACTACCGCTTATTTTTGCCTGGCTGGGCATCACTAGCCATAGATTAATTACACCCCACCCCCTATCCTTTGCTCAGTCATTCAGACTGGGAAAGTCAATAACAAGCTGACATCATCATTGGATTGTGTATTACACTGCTATTTTGTAACGACATACATGTTCCTAAAAGCAGCACATTGTTAAAAAGCTTAAGTCCTAACCCAAAGTGATTGTTAGCGTGAGATTTTACATATCCGAGATGCAGCGACAAGGGCTATGAACGTGTTGTGGAAGTTGTATGTCACCCTGGGGTGAGACCTTGAGATAGGATCTAGCCATGATTCCTCAGGGTTTTTCAGGTTTACTGAATGTAGCATGAGCAGTTGTTCCTGTTGAGGAAAACTGGAAGATTAGATACATTTGACTGACATGTGAATGACTTAGGAGTTAGGACACCATACCATATCTGCCACTGGTCCCCTGTGAAATTCCTGCCTCATATGGGAGATGATGACATATCATGAAATGAGAAGCACACAATAAGTACAACGAGAGCCAATGTACTATGGAGTCCATCCTCAGCAGGGGGCACATACACACAATTAGGTCCTCTTCCCCTCCCCTTCTCTCTCTCTCTCTCTCTCTCCCTCTCTCCATCCCTCTCTCTCTCTCTCTCTCTCTCTCTCTCTCACACACACACACACACACACACACACACACAGTATGTGATTCATTGAGGGTCTTGTGGTCTCATGCAGTTAACATGGCATGGACAAAAGATATCCACTCCTTGGCGCTGCACACAGGACATAAACTATTCTATCCACTACTCACCACCGCCTCATTACAGAGACCCTGCCACCCCTCTTTGGTTTTTCAGTGACAACGGTTGCTAGGATAGTTCATTCTAGTGCCAAAAATTATCCTTCTACCTGGCAGCAACGGCTGGACCAAAGTAAACCAATAACAAACACGTCATTCCCCAGTGGAGAAAGAAATTAGGTTGCTTGCTCATACCCTACTACACCATTATAAAAAAAAACAATCTGTTTTGCAACAACAACAAAGTGAACGAATATATCAGCCACCACAGCATGGTTTAGTTTGACTGAAACCATGATAGAGTGAAACCATGCATAATGTACTGTATTGTAGTCCAAAAAATATGAAGGCTAGGGCCATGGGTTGCACAAAGGGTACTATATAAGGAGCTGGTCAATGCTAAACTTCAGCAGGTTTGAATGGGAGTCTCTCATAAGATCAAGTGAAAATATGAAAGATTGATATTTTGTGTATGAGATGTATGGTGCTGAAACTGATGGTGTATGGTGGTGGTGCCTACTGTATGTTGTATCCTTCTGCTGTTTTCCCCCACTGCCTCCCCAAGTGTCTGAGCTCCCTTTGATCCTCCCACTCAATGATCTCAGTACTTATCTGGCTCAGTGTCAACATCCCAGCAGCACATCCATTAGACATCCCAGCCTGATATCTCTTAATGTGCCACAGATAGATGCCACAGACCACTTGCAAAATAAAACAAGACTATATTTTTTTATGACTTCATTTTTTCTTTTAGGTATGTGTGTACAGACAGAATATACAGTATATTGAATGTGCACTGGCAAACTGAGTAGTAGCAACCTAGTGAAAGTGGCCTCATTTTGGCAAGTCTATAATGGTATTGTGCGGGGGACTTTTAGATGATACGTTGCTAAGGATATGAGCACAGTGGCAACTCTTTTAAATATGCGTAGCGGACCTGTTGGCATTGTGTAATTGCTTGGATACGGCAACGCCAGTGAAAGCTTTTCCAACTCCCATAGCAACAGTAATATTCCGTATTCTCTTTCGTGTGTTTGTGTCTCTGTGTGTGAGAGAGTGATGGGGGTGTAATGGGGGGAATAACAAGGAAAAATAGGAAACATCGTTCAAGGCAGCCCGAAAACTGAAATCCAGATTAAACAGTCAATCAGATGTCCCTATCAAATAATCACAACACCATTACTAGGGGGAATTTGGAGCCTGCACATTGGCAAGTCATAATAAATCAATGCAAGGGATGCTTTCTGTACCTAATGTACCTAAACAAATAGACTTATCATCCATCAAAAACATTCACATCACATCACTTTCTTACATAGAGTATCAGCATTATGCAATATCCCAATGGATAAAAGCTTGCATTGTGGACTCAGCGCACTATGCTGCACATCCCAACCGCAACAGAGAGAGAGAGATTGCTGCATGGCTCTGATGCCTGCTCAGCAAGAGCTATTTTTAGAACCCGAGGAAACAAAGGGGAAGAATCGACTTTCATCCCCTATTACTATGTTGTTGTTTCACCTCCAAATCTGACCCATGAAGAAAGCCTGTGATTCTTCTCTGGCTATGTGAAGGCCAAGCTACATATACAAATGCCATTCCATTTGTACTTGTGCCATCCCCCTGTGCTATATTGGGCATGTGTTTGCCCTGTTCTCATACTATATGAGGTTGGTTATTTTCAGGGCTAGATCTAAGGTCAGGGTAAAAATAAATACTGTCTGTTTTTTTTTACTAGAAGGCACAAGGCAGAGCTTTACTGCATACAACCACTTAAGGATGTTGTAAGCTTCTCAGAGACAAGCCATTACTCTGCTATCAGAAACAGTTAAGTATCTCATTAGGTTAGGGTTGACCACCCCTAGGGAAGAGAGCTTGAGGGAGACAGGTGAGAGGATGAGGTGGGAGCACCAGCAGAGACTACTGAATGATTGTCTTAATGTAGATGTGTAGAAGACCAGTAATGAGCCCATGCATCTAAGATGGCTGCAAGGAGCATGGGAAATCCCCCTACAAGGCATATAGTGCATAACAGAATCATGTCACATGAGCTGACTAATTGGGGAAAAGCTGATGAGAATACCCCAGTGGCATCAGTGATACTTTTCACAATAACATGGTTCTGAATGATTACACAAGCAATAACAAATTGCTGTTCAGTCTGTGATATTAAAATGTCCACAATGGCTGCCCAGATAGATATTCATTCACATCATTTTCTTTTCATTTGAAATGTCATTTGAAAAGTTACACCATAAAAATATTTTCATTGAGAATCACAGAGCTGCTGGATATCAGTCATTGTCCAACAGGAAACCCCCTTGTTCGGGGGTAGTTTAATGGTCTTGTTTTTGTGGCAACAGAGACACCTTGTGGCACATATATGAAAATGGTTTTCCATTCAACAGTTGTATTTGTATATTCTACCACTGAATTAAAGGTATTTGCAGGTATGTCACAATAATGCAACAACTTCATTTACTAGTTCACATGCACCTGAACAATGCTGACTGTGACAATGACATGGGCCTGTCAAAGCTGCTCATTTTAAGCATGAGGGTATTGTACTTGTGTTACACTCACAAGTATGACAAGCATCCCATTCACTCTGGTTGGGGTTTAAATAAGAGTTAGCAGACTCATGTCACTGAGAGCCCAGACCATGTAGGAGAGTCACCATTGACAGTTGTGTTCCTTACCCAGGATTATCACAACAGTCATCCAACAAGAGGTAAGACTTTACTGATTCAACACGTGGCCTTTCTACTGGGCTTACAAATGCAAATGTTTACCTTTAAGAGATGTTCCATACTTAGTGATGCATAGGAGTGAAAACGTTAATGAGTTAAGCCAGACCATTGAATTACAGCTGTGCCATTGTAACTTGTCAAGACTACATTGAATGACATTATGTGTATGATGCTGTATGACAAAGACATGATGAATAATATGGATATCATAACTTTCTGTTGTGCTCATACACCTCAAATCATTCAGGACATTGTGTAGTATAAGCTATGTTGTGAATCTTGAGTGGTCAAAATAAAAGGTATGTTGGTGAGTCTACTACATTTCTAAGTTGTCATGGACAAAAATAAAACATACAAAAAAATAATTAATTTGGTATGGTTATATACTGTACACTGTACATACATGTGTGAAGATCATATGACACATTATGTCATACATGTGTTTCATGCTTACATTGTCCACACTACCAGATTCACATTCTCTGGTCTATACACCTTGAGTTGTTAAGTGTTGCTGTTTGCTTCTGCTTTGAGGGGTAGCACTGCAACAGAGCACATGTCTTTTTAAAGACACAAACACTTGGACACCTGGCCACAGAGCAGTAATCACTCGAAAGACAAGGCAGACAGTCTGAGACATTCTCAAAGAAGCAAGTGCTGTTATCTGAGCACTTTGAAGCAGATTATTAACAAAGTAAAGCTTTGAAATCCAGAGCACCCTATGGCAGTGTAAATGTCAGGCCCTATGCTGTTAGCACCCCGCACCCACTAATCCAGGGACGAGATCAAATCTGAGCCTTCAAGGGGTTTATACCAAAATATGCTCTACCTATGTATGACACTATCATTATCATTATCCCTCACTTGTATTTGTCTGGTGTGATTGATATATAGTGTTTATTTAATCTGATCACCCTCGACAGATACAATAGTCCTACTGGCCTGGCCTCTGAGCATGTAACTATTTCACTCACTCAAAGTGTTATAAACATTTCACAAACTTAAACAGGGGTAAATAGTGTATTGTATAAAGTAGCAGTCAGCAATGCAGCATGATGTCTTCCTTGCAGGGTCTTCTGTGGTTGGATTACCATTGATCCTCTGATAATACAGTATATCAATGGCTAGGACGCATACTTCATTAAAGCATAATGGGAATATACCGTAGGTACAGTGCGTTCTTGCTCTTGCTAGCATTTTCAAACAGTCCTGTGCACTGACGCACCTCCTCCATCCTTTAGCCACATGGAGGCCTTTTGCCCTGCGACATCATGTGATGATATTGCACACTCAGCAACCATTACATCATTCGATCACATGGAGGAGCTACAGCCTATCCATAATTATTCTCTCTAAATGATGATTCTAGTACGACATATGCAGTCATCTATAACCACTTATCATTCCATCCTTGTCCTTCTGCAGTGCCATGATTACATCAGCATCGACTCACATATCCTCCATAAAGTGCCCCAATAACTAAATAAAATGTATGTCAAGTGATTTATACATAATATATATAATCAATGAAACATGTTTAACATACATATGTCCATGGTACAAAAACATGACAGAAAATATATCTGTGATATATAGATGCATCTATTTCACACATAATCTGCACAGTATGTTTCATATATTTAGATACATTTGATTTATATTCCATTATAAAGGGGCAATCTGTAATTGGTACATACATTTTTGGATTTTTAAATTAATGATATAGTCATTGATTCTTGAAGAATATAACTTATAAATGCCTCATGAGCTTAGTTCAACTGCCTTACCCCATCAGAACCCAACTTATAAGCTTGTTTTACCATGGATGGTCAGTCCTTGCATACATAGCTCTGTCTATGAAATTGAGAGTGGTTAGTTGTTGTTTGAATTACAGATTGCACCTTTAAAACAGAAATTACTCATCGAGCAGGAACTTTTTCCTGATGATGGCTGTTTTTCTCTCTACTCTATTTTACTCTTGGCATTGAGACACAAATGTTATGTTTAACTAGAGCCAATTTATTCTGCATAGCTACACAGTAATTATAGGCTCGCTAAATCAGACTCTCCAATGAGATTCTGGGTTCCGAGATTACAGTAATTATGACATGTTCAAAGAATTAATTAAATTGAAAACATTTGGAAATGATGAAGTCACTCAATCTTATTTCAATCTAAACCTTTTTTACATTTGCATGACTGTGCTTTTTGATTTCAAAGCTTGATGTATCTATTTTTGTTCCTGTTTTGCAAAATGCCTGAAATGTGTTATTTTCCTTATTCAATTCTAATTCTAGAGATCGTTTAATATTTCATAAACATTTTACAATGGCTCGGATCTTTCAGATTTGCCAGGGCTCAGTCTGCCTATGCATTTGATATTGACAAATGGACACACTGGGCTTCCACATGGCCATGTAAATCTTTTTGTTCCAAATTACCCTTTTGAATAAAGATCCTGGTAATCTACAAAGTGGGGCTGCATCAACCCTCACCTGGGTTACCGTCTGGGTTGCATGCAGTTCATTTGCATACTGTATACATAGGGGCTAAATTCTTCCAATGTAAGACAGCTGAGTGCTCAGTGATGATGCTTGGACCAGGGGTAGTTGTTGTTGTTGAATGAGAGGGACACAATGAGTTTGTGTTGACAGGGTTTGTGTTGCTCGCGCTCCCGCAGGTACAGTGTGTCTTTCATGAGGACCTCATCAGCATTAGCACCTTTCATCTGTGGCAATCAATCATTCTGTCTCACCTCACTAATATTTCTTTGTGTTCAAAATTAAATGTTTACCTGGTGGCACTGACCTGAACCACCAATATATGAGAGGTGGATGTCCGTCCATTCACATCATTTAGACTCATTGAAGTGTCCTAGAAGGAATACACATCAGCAGTTTGGATTTTTATCGTCTTTGAATTGTAAAATTGCAAAACACTTACAATTGGCTTTTGATCTTGCGATTTTGACTGCAAAGACATGTACCAAAGGTATGCTCTCTTTTGCTCTGTCACTATTTTTTGTTTCTATGATGATAAGCAAAAAACTGCTCATATATAAATTTTGTTTGCACGACACATAATGGGCTAGTGTGGTGATGTTTGCATAATAGTCATGTTATAACTGAGATGGAGGTAAAGAGATAAAAAGCAGTGGTTGTGGGATAACTCCCCCCCCCTCCAAAATTATTTTGATGATTGCTAGTCGTTTCTCCATCTGAAAGCTCTTACTCTGATCATGTGAGACTACAGTATTAATTAACTATAATTTTGTGCAGGTCTTTCCAACAATCGTTGAACAGAGAACATTGTGGGTCATCTGGGAAGATGTTCCTTGTGACAGGGGCCAAACGTACAGGAGCATCAGGAGGGGGGGGGAGGAGGTAAAGTCTTAGCCAGTGAAACTCTCTGGTCATAGAATTCTCTTTCTGGATTGATAGTTGGTACATTTTAGAAGGGCAACTGACTCTCTCCATGCCCCTTATAATCCTGCCTATGTCTACTTTGATCTCATTGAGTGAGTTTCATACTATACCAACAGTAGGTCTATCTACCAGAAGTTCCGGGAGTATGACTTGATGGACAAGAAGAAGACAGTGACAGCTTTGAAGGCTGGTGAGGACCGGGCTTTACTACTGGGCCTGGGCCTGATTCTCTCATCAATGATGATGTACTTTGTCCTGGGAATCACCATACTGCGCTCCTATGCAGACAGGTACTGTGCCAGTCATTTTTACAATAGTAGTTGGAATAGAGTACAATAGAGTAGTTGGAAAGGAATCAAACCAGCCTTTGCAGTATTAATGTAGTTTACACTACTATATTTACACAACTACTGCCAGTCTTAGGCTGAAAAATGTAAAAATATACTTCCGAGTATGAAAAAATATTCCACAATTCATAACATGGGCATGTTTCCATATGTTTCAAATATATGTGCTTCTATGAAAATACTGCAATAACAGTTTCATTGAACTGAACCCATCAATTTTTATTTAAATTGTTCTTCCCCTCATTTCCCCATACAGTGTGTGGACAGAGGAGAGTGTCTGTATTGTTCTCAACTCCACCATCACAGCAGAAATGAACTGCTCTTTCAGCTGTGGGTCAGACTGCTGGAGGGGCTCCAAGTACCCCTGCCTGCAGATCTATGTCAGTGTCAACACCACAGGCAGGGTCAGCCGCTTATCTCACAACGAGGAAACACAGGACATCAACTCTGAGGTGAGCACAAAGCCAGAGGGGAAGCTGGGAGTGTGAGTGGCTGGGTGTTTTCAAATGTTGATTAATACTGTGATATGTGGCTTGATAGGGCCCATAATTTGTACTAACCACATAACCTGACCAAGAAAAACTCTGGCCTCGTGGCATAATCAGGAAAAACTCCTGCCCCTATGCATGAGTCATGCTTACGCCCTACAGTATGTCCGTGTTTACATGATGTTTACTCAATCGCTTATTCATGCCAGTAAATATTTATGCTGTGTATCAAGTGATGGTTACTAAGGCAGTAGTGTATGCATGCTGAACTAAGTGCCCCATGACTAATTTCAGTGCCATCCACGTTTCTCCTTTCAGTGTTTCTATGTGCCAAAGTGTCAAAAGGACAGCACGGCCATGCACGCCATGATCGTGAACATGTCAGAGCGCTTGAGAGTGCGGCAGCAGGTTCCCTGCTACTACGACCCCAGAGAGCAGCAGGACAGCGTTCTCCTGACACGGCTGTACGGTCGCAGTGCTGTCTTCCACTCGCTCTTCTGGCCTTCCTGCATGCTCACAGGGGGTACCCTCATCATCTTCATGGTCAAGCTCACCCAGTACCTCTCCATTCTGTGTGAGCAGATAGGGAAGATCAAGAGGTGATCAAGAAGCAGAAGGGAGGCGTGGTTGCTGAGAGCCACTCACATGGCTGCCAGACAGATGACATGAAAATAATTGTTTTATCCAAATAACCCTCAGTAACCTCTTGTAACGTTGTTCACTGGCTAAGGCATTTGGAACAGGTTACCACTCCTTACCACTCAGGAACTGTTTTAATGTAGACTGAATGTTCCGAAACAGACATCTGAAAACAGCTGAAACGTATGACCTCTGTGAAAAGAAACTTGTAGTATGAATATTTCCTAATTCCTATGTCAAAATATTCAAACTTTATTCAAAGTAGTTAACCGGCTATTCAAATTTAAAGGAAGTTCGGTATCCTCTTTGCATGCCCTATTTCACATAGACAACAATGCAAGCTAAATTTGTGCTGATCAAACCAGACATAGTTCATTTTCCCAAATTGTCCATTGTGTTTGCAGAAGATAACAGCTACCCATTAAAGAGTTTATAACTTTATAGCAACTTTATACATTTTATGCAGCTCCCCCACATTTTAGCATAAGTGAACAGTGGGGCGTTGGGGAAATACCCAGAATATGATCTGATGGTGAAAAAATGATGCTGAATGAACCATGACATGAAAATACTCAGTCAACAAACACAGTTCACATAAACCCTAAAGTAACAGCTTGTTGTTCAGTCTGTCATACAGAAATTGTGTGTGCTTTGAGAAAAGGTGTCTTGTATTGTCTTGTGCCTCTCTGACAGTCGAGGTGCAATTCACAAACCTTATTTGTACTAAGTATCTTTAACAATGTTGTATCCCATGGTGAGGCATATGATATTGTCACATAAAGTGATTTGATGTGAAATAAGCAGTACTGTTTAGTCTACAGTATGGACAGCTTTGTGACACAAGTACATGATGGAACTGTAATAAACACTTCATTGTACGTATCTTGTTCATAATCCCATGAAAATTAAATGCAAATAAAAACATGATTGTTCTATCGCTGTCACCAGACACATTTCTTTTCAGGGCATACAGCTTCATTGATTCATACAGCTTCATTCAACTTCGCTCCAAGCTTAGCATATGACTGGCATCTTGTTATCACACGTGTGGCTTGGCATCTCTTGAGGCGTGGCCCCACCTGCTCCCATAGAAAGCAATCAACAACAAAAAGGCAGGAGCAGTTTCCTTGCATTTGGCCCCCTCTGCTGTCCTGCCTAGCCAATCCAATATCTTTCCTGAAATGGCCATACCTTTCAACACTGAAACATGATTGACTAATTGTGATTCGTCAATTAGATAGTCAGATTCGCCGATTAGATATATAATCATGACATATTATGATATGATTATGTGTGTTACACAGTTGGGCTGAAACAAAATCACCGAAACAACAGCTCACACTTCAGGACCAGGGACCCCCCATACTGATCTACTCCCTCATCTACATTGTATTGAAGCATTTATTTTTGTGAAAAGTTTTCAGAATTGTGCGCATAAATTGTGTTCTTCTTACTCACTTTTCTCCTGTTTCTTATCTCTCCTAAATAAATGCATTAATTGTCCTAAAAATGCAAAACCGATAAAAGCTTACTGTAGGATGATCCATAGGCCTATATTCATGTTTTTCACATCGATTGGAACTATCATGTCTTCGAGGTCAAAGCCCGGTGCCGCCGCGGGCGTTTGTGTGGGAGGGCGGTCCGTAAAGAGAAGCTAGTCTATTAGCTAAAACAGCTAAACGACCTAGCTGTCCACTTACCGAGCTATCATCAAAAATGCAGTATTTTTCGGAATTGCGGTGGGCATTACGCTATGGAATGTAATGGACTTATTATTTTGAGAACGCTTTATATTATTCAAAAAATAGCCAACGACGTTTTTCCGGACTGTCCCAATACTTGGATGGAGTAAAGATAGCAGCGCTACGACTGTGGGCGAGAGGTCTTGAACGGCCCGGGTACGAAATGGATTTGTTCAGCTAGTTCGTGCAGTTGTCTCGAGAATAAGCGTTTAGAGAAAGTTGCATGTAATGATTGTGAACTTAGGGCGTAACTTCATCGAGACAATCACTATACTATTTGCGAGTAAATGTTAAATGTCTTATGAAGCATAAGAATGAGCTAGCTAGCTGACAGCTATGTCAGCACAAACAGCTAGCAGGTTTGTCAGCTAGCCATTGACACCGGTATTTTGAAATTGAAATTGAACCCTGTCACTCGCCAAATATTACCTCTGGCAAGCAATTAGTAAATGATTACTATCACTTGTTAGTTTTCCAAACTTCTGTTATAGTATTTCACCCGTATTTTACAGAATGTATTTAGCTAATTAGCTGTTCTTGCTAGTAAGTTTGCTAGCATCCCACTGACACACTAGCTAGCTAGATATTTCATCATAGTCTACTGGCTATGCTTATTTTGACACTCAGATACATATTACACAGTCTGTTAACTGCCAACGTCTTTGCTTTGCTACTAGTTATGAGAAAATCTGTTCATAGAGCAACATCTGTCCCACAGGAATTGCACTACTCCCACCTTGGTGAATTACCATGTTGTTCCTATCTTGTACGGCAAATGAATCCATTATTGTATGCGGTAGTGTATGCTAAAGCTTCAAATAATCTCTGGTGTATGCATCCCCTGTTGTAAAAAAGATAATGGTTTTTAAACCATATACCTCATACACCTTATAACTCAACTCCATGCCACTGCCCTCATGCTGAATATTTATCACACACATTAATGCATCATTATAAACGGGTCACTGCATCTTATGTAATGTCCCTCTTTATTCCCAGTAGGTCCACATTACTCATCTGAATTATTAGAATTGTGAGGAGCAGGAGACCACCATGCCTCCCAGGCCGTCTTCTGGAGAACTATGGGGCATGCACTTGATGCCTCCAAGTATACTGGTGGACTGCCTTCTACCCAATGGAATGATTCTGACATTGGAGTGCCTGAGAGAGGCCACGCTTGTGACGGTCAAACATGAACTCTTCAAGGAGGCCAGGAAGTATCCTCTCCACCACCTCCTCCAGGAGGAGACCTCGTACATCTTTGTCAGCGTCACTCAGGAGGCAGAGAGGGAGGAGTTCTACGATGAGACCAGGAGACTTTGTGACTTGAGGCTCTTTCAGGCATTCCTGAAAGTGATTGAGCCAGTAGGGAACCGAGAGGAGAAGATACTCAACAGAGAGATTGGTACGCCTCACATATTCTTTATATCTACTGTAGGGACAGGGAAACACCTGGCCCTACTCGGGCTCTGATGCAGTCAGGCACTCTACTGGCAGTATATGCATGTTTTGCATATAGTAAATCCAGTTTTTAAGTCTCTTAAATGAACACTGTATGCAAGAAAGCTTAATAGATGTACCTGAAAGCTATGCACTTCCCTCATATGCTTCTCTTTTTCACAGGCTTTGCTATTGGAATGCCTATATGTGAGTTTGACTTGGTCAAGGACTCAGAGGTGCAGGACTTTAGAAGGAACATACTAAATGTCTGCAAGGAGTCTGTGGACCTCAGGGACACCAATGGACCTCACACTAGAGCTTTGTATGTCTACCCTCCCAATGTAGAATCATCAGTTGAACTTCCTAAGCACATCTTCAATAAGCTGGACAAAGGTAGGACATGAATCAATGGTTTGGGTCTAAGAGAGAGGGAACATATCCCTCATGTATAGCAGCCTAATATAGTATAAAGTTAGCTAAAACCATTGTAACTCATTGATATAACCACCGTTTAATTTGGCATAGTTGTGATTGTTTTGAGGAAGAGGCAGAGAATGAAGTCAGTTGTCTTGACCTTTCCATGTTTGATGTATGACTTACCTTACTTACTTCCATAGGTCAAATTATAGTGGTCATCTGGGTCATAGTATCGCCGAGCAATGACAAACAGAAGTACACTCTGAAGATCAACCATGACTGCGTTCCGGAGCATGTGATTGCCGAGGCCATCAGGAAGAAGACTCGGAGCATGTTGCTGTCCCACGAGCAGCTGAAGATGTGCGTGCAGGAGTACCAGGGCAAGTACATCCTCAAAGTGTGCGGCTGTGACGAGTACCTGCTGGAGAAATACCCTCTGAGTCAGTACAAGGTAACCCACCTCTTGACTCTAGGCTGATATTCATCCCACATGTAACAAGAGCAGTCTTGGGACTGATCAAATGGATGTTGTGAATTATGATAGTACATTGGCATTCATATATATTGTACACATACTGTACTTACATGTTGTTCATATAAACGCAGCTGTGATAATTGCTGACATTTTTATTTTTTTTGTATGATGTTAGTACAGTTAGCTGTTGTGTTGGATGAAACGATGCAGAAACACAAGCGGTAATGGTGATTTTCCCCTCCTGCTCAGTATGTACGGAGCTGCATCATGCTGGGGCGGATGCCTAACCTCATGCTCATGGCCAAGGACAGCCTGTACTCCCAGTTGCCCATTGACACCTTTACCATGCCGTCGTATGCAAGACGCATCTCCACGGCAACGCCATACATGAACGGAGAAACGGCTACCAAGTCCCTGTGGACCATCAACGGCACTTTGAGGATCCGGATACTGTGTGCTACATATGTCAATGTCAACATCAGGGACATCGACAAGGTACCCGGAGGTGTTGTCAGCTCAGATGTCCAGGTGTCAGGGCTTACTGACCACTTTCTACATGAATGATGTTTGTAAAGGTCTTTGATGTTAACTGGTTACTGGTGTGATCAAGAGGTTATTATCAGACTGATCCATGTTCATGTCTCTCCCTGGCATTGATTCTAGATCTATGTCCGGACTGGGATATACCACGGAGGGGAGCAGCTGTGTGACAATGTGAACACTCAGCGCGTGCCATGCTCAAATCCCAGGTACTGCACCTCCTATCAGCACATTCAACTGTCCTCTCAAGTACTTCACTTGTACTGGGTCACCTGTAGCCTCATAGGGAAAAGACATAATCTGCAAAAGGTAAGCAGGATAAAAGTGACCTGTAATGGAGACGACATTGAATCTAAAGCGTCTGTCACATATATAGGCATGACATTGGATCAGTTACTTTCAGGTGAGTCGACTTCTGCCAGAGTTCTGTCTAAAAGTGCTGACAACCATAAATTCCTGTACCGCAGAACAAGGCAGTTTGACATAAAAATTAAGGAAGTACTACTCAACCCTGATACAGTGTCATTTTGATTGTGCCTGTTCTGCATGGTACAGTAGATTGACAACCAAACTTAGGAGCAAGATGCAGGTTATGCAAAACAACATAATTCGGTACCTGCTCAGTGCACCCCCCAGAACACATGTTGGAGTGAATGAGTTTAAAGCAGTAGAGTGAATGAGTTTAAAGCAGTAGGCCTGTTACCAGTACAGCTCAGAGTGGAGCAGCTGAAGCTCAACCACATGTATAACATCATGAATGGTACTGCCCAAAACCTCCCATGTAGTTATGGTTCATACTCAGCATGGACATAACACACTTTATCGTTAAAAAATGCCAAAAGTAAACAGTCCATCACGGAACTCTTTCTTTTATACAGGGATTCTGCTGTGGAATAGCCTCCTATTGCCTATTAAACTGTTTCAGGGGTGTTTTAAAAGGACAGGTTAGAGCTCATCTCTGGAGACAGATGAACTCTTAGGAGAATAGCAGCCAGGGCCGGTGCCCTGTAGCTATTGTTGATGTACAGTTTTTAGTATTATTGTATGGGCCCATGATAGTATAATGGGATCAAGACAGGCTGATTGTTGTGTTGTATTTTGTGGTCTTACGTTTTTATCTATTTTGGAGGTTTGTAAATTGGACTGTTTTATTTATTTATTTGTGTTTTTGTTTTTGTTTTTCATTGAGGTCCACAGTGGAAATAAGTGTTTCACACTTTCTTGTGTTATCCGCTGAGACTCTCTGTTTCCCAAAATACAATCACTCATAGGGATTTACTGTAATTAACTTAATTTCTGCTGGATCACCTCCTCTTTAGCCATGTAGAGGGATGCCTTTTTGATTTGTATATGTGTTTGCATATGTGTTGATTTGATTTGTGTCTGTATTGATTTCTAAATGTGTTTGTGTCTCATCATAGGTGGAACGAGTGGCTGAACTACGACATGTACATTCCAGACATCCCCCGAGCAGCCCGTCTCTGTCTGTCCATCTGCTCTGTGAAAGGGAGGAAGGGGGCAAAAGAGGTGAGTGTACCAGGCAATCCTCTAACATACAGCTGGCTGTATGGGGTGGTGGAACACTTGAAAATAAGTATGCAGATTTTTTTGAAACTATTAAAAGGAATAATAAGAAGGCAAGCAATACTGAAATGATACAAGTGCATATTTGGTAATGAATGCACCTTCACTTTATCAAACCTATACTTTACCGTCAATTTCAAACTTGCATTTCTTTGAATTCTAAACTGACATTTACATTGTTATTGACTCAATCCAATGTTGTGTTGTCTCTCTCTGTTATTCAGGAGCACTGTCCACTAGCCTGGGGCAACATCAACCTATTTGACTACACCCACACACTGGTAGCTGGGAAGATGGCTCTCAACCTGTGGCCTGTCCCCCACGGCATGGAAGACCTGCTCAACCCCATTGGTGTCACCGGCTCCAATCCAAACAAGGTCAGAGTTGTTAGTTATTATCTAGCTAGCTAGCTACCTCCCAAGCCCCAATCGTAGCACAACAGAGCAATAAGCTGCCTCTAGGTCACAGTTATTAGCTAGCTACCCCCAAGCCCTAAACACAGCCAGAGCTAGCAATAAGCTGCCTCCATTAAAGTAAGCCTCTTATCCACTTATTAATTACTCATTGACACTGAGCCTTCTATTGTTGAAATAAAGCCCTAGAGTAAACCGTTCTCACTGTTTTATTGACACAGGAAACCCCTTGTTTGGAGTTAGAGTTTGACCACTTCAGCAGCCCAGTCAAGTTCCCAGACATGGTAGCCATAGAGGAGCATGCGAACTGGAACATATCCAGAGAGCTGGGCTTCAACTACTGCCACACTGGTTTGGTAAGGTCATCTGTTTTTGTTAATTTCTGTCGTGTCATTGATTTAGTATTGCTAAGTTGGGCTCAGACCTAGTCTCCTCACAATCAGTGGGTCTTATTCAAATCATTGTGTAGCTTGCTGCTTATTAGCCAAACTAAGTTGAAGGAACATGGGAATGTCTTCTACTCCAGAGTAACAGATTGGCACGGGATAACCCCCTAACGGACAGTGACAATGAACAGCTGCGCCTGGTGTGTAACAGAGACCCGCTGTCTGAAATCACTGAGCAGGAGAAGGACTTCCTGTGGAGGCACAGGTAGTGTGTGTGTGTGTGTGTGTGTGTGTGTGTGTGTGTGTGTGTGTGTGTGTGTGTGTGTGTGTGTGTGTGTGTGTGTGTGTGTGTGTGTGTGCATGCAGCAGTGCAGTAAACAAGTTTACCTACTGGATGTATAGAGATTCTGTGGATGGTAGAGTGGACACTCAAATGTTCTCCTGTTCTCTTCTTCAGACACTATTGTGTCAGTATTCCAGAGATACTCCCCAAGATTCTCCTTGCAGTGAAATGGAACTCCAGGGATGAGGTTGCACAGGTAAACAGTCTCAGATTACTGCTGCTGACACTGCTGCTCTCATTAACAGTGCATACTCTTGACACTTGATATTCCTAGAAGGAAACAAGTACTCATTACGGATTTTGGGTGTTTTACAGATACGAACGATCACCCCATCATTATGAGATATTATCTGTAATCTGAAAGGACTCCTTTCTATCTCAAAATAATAACTCCATTGGCCAGTTTAGCTGTCTCTAAATGAATGGGAGATGTGTGTGATGTGCCTGCCCTCCTTGAAAATAACTGGTAGGAACAATTTGTGAGGAGGAATAGTTACAGGCACTCGCTAATGTGTGCTCTGGCCGAATTGCTCAATGTCATTCTGAACCACCTGCATCATCATTTTAAGCATTTAAATCGCACTTGTCCGATCACGAGTATCATCCAGTTATGAGTATCAAGTCGTAATTAAAGTTACAAGTACGGACATGAGTATAACTCCTGATTCCTAGTACATTCACATCATTAATTCAAATTTATAAGCCATTTGTTTAGTTTTTGAGTCATGTTTTATTTCAGACAAATCTTTATTTATTTATTTTGTTTATTTTGTTCTCCAGATGTATTGCCTTCTGAAGGACTGGCCAGCCATTAAGCCAGAACAAGCCATGGAGTTGCTGGACTGCAACTTCCCAGACCCCATGATCCGAGACTTTGCCGTGAAGTGCCTTGAGAAATACCTAACAGACGACAGACTCTCTCAATACCTCATTCAGTTGGTCCAGGTATAGAACCCTCTTTATATTCTACTAAATAGACAAAATGGTTATGGAATGGGTAATCACCCACTATCTGGGATCCAACATAATTTGCCACAGTTATGCATGGTTGAATGGATTTGACAATGTTTTGATTGGTACTACATGTTTTGGAATATTATTTTCCGTGCAACAAACAACATTGTTTTCGGTGTATTCAGTTAAACATATGGTCATGGGAAGAAATCACCAGGCTGCATGTCTATAAAATGCATTGTGCTTGTCTGCCACCAGGTGCTGAAATACGAGCAGTATCTTGACAACCCACTGGCCCGGTTTCTGCTGAAAAAGGCTTTGACCAATCAGCGGATAGGACATTTCTTCTTTTGGCATCTCAAGTGAGTTGATTCCTGTTCTTTTTCTGAAAGGGATAGTTCACCCAAAAATCATAATTTCTTACTCTTTCCCTTACACCTTACCTTTTCTTACTCTTTCCCTTACACCTTACCTTTTCTTACTCTTTCCCTTACACCTTACCTTTTCTTACTCTTTCCCTTACACCTTACCTTTTCCCCTTATCTTAGATGTTGTCTGTTGACCACTAGTGACACTGTGAAGCACTTGTCATTCCATTTGCCACAGCAGCCGAGACATACCATATAGTTTCGGCTAGCAGTTTAACATGGATTTTCAATCTTGCCCATCAGCATTGTCTGCATTACACACCTAAATCTACTCAAATTGTCATCAAACTGAATCATTATCACACATCATTATGTTCTAATTTCAGATACTCAGGCATCTCGCAAGAAATAAAATAAAAACAACTTTTACCGTTTCTTCACAATCCTTGTCTACATCGAAAAGCAAACGATAAAGGTATTTTTCGTGTTTGGATAGTTTAAGTAGGCTTATTTGCTGTTGGGCTAAATTCAGAATCCATGTTAAGCCAAAAGCTATATGCTAAGTCTCAGCTGCTGTGGCAAATGGAATGACAGGCGTTTCACAGATGGTGTCGCTGCTGGTCAACAGACCTCATCTAAGGTATGTGAAAGAAATTATGATTTTTGGATGAACTATCCCTTTAATAGCATCATGTTGGTTATGAAATCCTGTACTGTGTCTGTACTGTCGATGATCACTTGAATACTCTTTGGCAGCCTGCATGTCAGTTTGTATTTGGTCCTGTAAAACCTGTTGGGTTTGTGCATATCAGGATTTTTGTTGAGAAAAGCTGACTACGGATAATTTGCCATATCAAGGTACACTGTGGGTATATGCACCTTCTATGTAGCCTACAAGTACAATCTTGCATAGTTAATGTTATGTACATGGAAATGTGATAGAGTTAACCAGCATTTACTATAGGCACTATTTTACATTATTTGAAACCCAGAGTAATAATACAGTTAATGTATTATTGTGCTTGAACTTGGGTTTGAGCAGTAAAGTCATGCCAATGATATCTACAAAGATGTTTTGTTGTCCCCCACCAACGGTACAAAGTGTAGTCAACTTTGTTCTAAGGGCAGAAAAAATCTGATTGTTTTCTAAAAAGTAAATTTAACAGATGCACAACTTTTGAAAACATGGGGTTTGAACTAACAATCTTGTAAATTAAATTTTGAGTCATCAAAATTCATCAAATCATCACTGTTGTCAGACAAATGTGACAATATCTATTAGATACAACTGGTGTCCTACCTTTGAGGCAAAGAGTAAATATAAAATAAAGGAAAATGTATCAAGCTAGCAGCGACATGCTAAGCTAATCATAGCAAAATAGCTAGCTAAGTATTTAGCAAGCTAGGCCTATTGCTCCAAATTTGGGAATAATATTTTGCGAGTGAAGTTTGTTATGCATAATTTAATACCAACACTGTCAATATGAAAACCAGAGTTGTGTGATCTAGGTTTATAGCCAATCACATTGGCTATTCACATAATTTGGCTGTGCAAATATTTTGTCTTAGCCTAATGGTGAAATTTGTGTTTGAGGTAATTGTCATTAGAGTTAGTACGATAGTAGCCTAATGGTGCCCAAATAATTGTTTCTCTTTGGTCACAGAAGGTGACCAAGAGAAAAGCCCTCCCTGTGCGCAACAGGGACACAGCACTGTAAAACAGACAACCAGAGTGTCTTAGTAAAAAGTTTATGAATTATATTTATGTGTTTATAGAGTGGTGCTACATCATTCATGGGGGGACAACATTCTACACTTGTTTTGTGGTGTTGTTATACAATTTTCATTGCAATCCTACCACAACTTTTCTTTCCTCTGCAGGTCAGAGATGCACAACAAGACAGTGAGCCAGCGGTTTGGCCTGCTGTTGGAGTCGTACTGCAGGGCATGTGGCATGTACCTGAAGCACCTGAGCAGACAGGTGGAGGCCATGGAGAAACTCATCAATCTCACGGACCTCCTGAAGCAGGAGAAGAAGGACGAGGCGCAGAAGGTTCAAATGAAGTTCCTGGTGGAGCAGATGAGAAGGCCAGACTATATGGATGCCCTGCAGAGCTTCACTTCTCCACTGAACCCAGCACATCAGCTGGGAAACCTTCGGTATGGCAATAAAGTCCATTTATCTAGTATGATTCTTCAATACAGAAGTCACAACAGACATATCCTAACTTCCAAATGATTCTCCTATGTGATTGTTGATATTGATTTTTTATATATATATATATATATACCTGCTCAAGTCACCAAATGTTTACTTAATAGCTCATAATTGGTTTAATATGTTCTGAAGAATATCGACTTAATTTTACTCTGAGTTAAATATCCATTGCCATCTGTTTTAGCCTCGAAGAATGCAGGATGATGTCATCGGCCAAGCGGCCCTTGTGGCTGAACTGGGAGAACCCTGACATGATGTCAGAGCTTCTCTTCCAGAGCAACGAGATCATCTTCAAAAATGGAGATGGTGCGTGCGCATCACACACATCCTCCTTGACTCCTATGGACACTAGCGTAACAGACTCACTGAATCACGTTCTACGTCTCCGTGCCATGTAACCCAAACTGACTTTTGCATGCTGCCCCTGCACTCTTTCATAATGCATTACAGAGTGATCAAAGACTACCCGTCTCTCGTCATCTCATATTCACTTCAACTCCTCCCCAGATCTAAGGCAGGACATGCTGACGCTGCAGATCATTAGGATAATGGAGAACATCTGGCAGAACCAGGGGCTTGATCTCAGGTACGCTTTGTAGCAGCAACGCATACATGAATAGTAAATTAATGAAGCCCTTTATGTTTCTTAATTTGATAGCAGTAGACTGAATTAGTAGTGACTTCCCCTGATTCATTAAACATTGAGTCCATTGCTTCGCTAGGAGCTGAGGTAGAAACCAGTGTAGCTTTAGGAGGATACAAGGGATCTATATTTAGTGAAGGAATATGCTGTATGCATGTATATGTTAATGTATATCAGTGTGTATATATCTCTGTTTTCTTAGATGTAAGTGTATTACTGCAGTTTCTTACAGACGACATTTCTATCCTTAACCCAGGTCCAAGACTGACCCATAACTAGCTTACCTTCAATTCACACACACATTTGTTAAGCCTGGGCTTAGCGTTAATCCTAGGCTAAAGATTTACACTTGTGCAGTGAAGCCCTGGGTTAACTGAAATAACCATAGCAACATGCGACCATTCTAGGCTAGTTAGCCATCTTGCAGTGCGCTGTTGGGATGGAAACCACCCAATTATAGATAAATGGAAACATATACTGGGCGAAATGAGGTACAAGGAGACATGAAATGTATTGGATATTTGAGACTTACCTTTTATCTTGTTACAACTGGTCAACTCTTTGCTAGCAGCTAACCATGACAACAAATTAACTCCAGAGAAAATGCCATGGTTACGGTCCAGCAGTGTGATTGGATGAGAGCATTCCATTTTGGTTATCCCAGGCCCTGTTTCACACTAGCTAGTTTTGGCTCCTTGTTTGGGAGATTTCTGGGCCTAACCTCTAAGTTGGTGCTAACCCTGCTCCAGACGTAAGACAGTGCAACTATAAACAGCTGCTTAGCCCCAGGCTAAAAGCTTTCTTAGCCTGGACTAGGGGAGCTCTTAGCCCTAGGCTGAGCACAGGGTGAAGAGGCTTATTATAACTGTATGTATTTATATGTGCGAGACCCATATGTGATCCTTCATTCTCTGTAAAAGGATGCTGCCGTATGGCTGCCTGTCAATCGGCGACTGTGTGGGGCTCATCGAGGTGGTGAGGAACTCTCACACCATCATGCAGATCCAATGCAAAGGTGGCCTGAAGGGGGCGCTGCAGTTCAACAGCCACACACTGCACCAGTGGTTGAAGGACAAGAACAGGGGAGAGATGTGAGTGCTGCTGGAGAGAGAGACACACTGTGCACAAAGCTTGGTTTGGCTTGTATAGTTTGATATTATTACAATGTGATATTTACACAAAAGGGTAAAGGTTGGTGTGGCATGGTGGAAAATATGAATTATTTGTGAGGGGAATATATTCTTATTAGATACCAAAAGATTGTTGAAGCTTTTTGTCTGGTATTAAAAGTATTTGTTTCACCCTGTGTTCAGGTACGACCAGGCCATTGACTTGTTCACCCGGTCGTGTGCGGGCTACTGCGTAGCCACCTTCATCCTGGGCATCGGTGATAGACACAACAGCAACATCATGGTCAAAGATGATGGACAGGTACTTGACGAGATTTCTTATTTTTCTTTCCCCCTGATATTTCCTGATGTGGTGTGATGTAGTTTTTATTGTAAAGTGTATTGCATTGTATGATGTGCTGTATAAATCAAGTTTGACTGATTGATGGTTTTTATTTCTCTTCTCCCTGCAGCTATTTCACATAGACTTTGGCCATTTCCTGGATCACAAAAAGAAGAAGTTTGGCTACAAGCGAGAGAGGGTGCCCTTTGTCTTGACACAAGACTTCTTAATCGTAATCAGCAAAGGAACCCAGGAGTGCACTAAAACCAGGGAGTTTGAGAGGTAAGCTAGTGTTTTAGTAATCAGTTTGACATGTGATCTATATGTTTAACTGTTCTACTGTTCTACAAGATATCTTTCTTTCTGAATGTTACCCATCTAAGCACCTCCTGTTATCTTCCCGTTGTCCTTTCAGGTTCCAGGAGATGTGCTACAAGGCCTACCTGGCCATCAGGCAGCACGCCAACCTCTTCATCAACCTCTTCTCCATGATGCTGGGGTCAGGGATGCCCGAGCTGCAGTCATTTGACGACATCGCTTACATCCGTAAGACCCTGGCCCTGGACAAGACGGAGCAGGAGGCTCTGGACTACTTCATGAAGCAGATGAACGACGCCCACCACGGCGGCTGGACCACCAAGATGGACTGGATCTTCCACACCATCCGCCAGCACGCCATGAACTGAGATGAGACACTAGAGAGGATCTCTATAACACAAGTCTAGTATCAACGGAGGGCTGCCCTTTCACTATGAACTTGGAGAGGGCACAGCAGATCTCTACATCATCCGCCAGACTCGCGTCAACGGAGACCAGAGCCGTCCTCTCACTATGAACTTAGAGAAAGCAGGGCGGAAACAAGTGTGGATTTGTGCTTTATCTGCTATGAACTGAGAGAGAGGAGCAGATCTCTACACCATCTACCAGGGAAGCATCAACTGAGACGAGAGTGGAAATGAAACCATGATGATGGCCTGTGCACGCCCCAGAGACACCCCACCAGCACTCTCTCTGTCTCTCAATTCTATGATGCATGGCGAATAGACACTAGGGTGTCCGTTCATAGTATGTGGTCGTAACTCTGAACATAGGCTACATTACTCTAGTATGACACATTGATCTCAAATGACTATTACACAATTCCACATTGTGTACCCGCTCAGATTGAATATGTCACGTTCCGTAACCTCAAATTTGAGATTTTGTACAGAGCAGAAGTATCCATAGTGTTGTATGCATACTGTGCACATATTATTCCTTTCAGTCTTTATTTTCTACTGAGCCAAAGTACTTATATATACACACACCCCACTACATGTTACTCATTAGTCTTATCATGAAAGAGTCACTACTATTCCAGTCCCCTGTATCTTTGTAGCACTGATCTCCGCAGTATTTGTGTTTGTTTGTTTGTTTGTTTGTCTATCAGTATTATGATGTGTGTCGAGCGTTTTGTCACAAAATTGCTCCCGTCCATCTCCCCCAGTTGGATGCCACACTGAAGGACTTGACAGAAACAAACTGTCAAGTCCTTTAGAATGCCCAGATGAAAGACATGGTTTTGAATTCATCCTCTTCATTTGTTTTTTGGTTGCTTTTCTTTTTGAAAGGGAAAGGGGAGAAAAAAAGGATGTGCAATCATGTCCATATTGAATGCTGTGCTGTTACACTATGCAAATTGTGATCTTTATGTACTGTACTATAAAGATTTGTTATACTGATGTCAAAGCAGAGTAGAGTTGAATTGTGCATATACATGGCATGAAGGGTATTGGATGACTGTGTACATGTAGCGGAAGTGTTTTGGAATCACGCTCTTGTGATGAGGTAGCCCTGCCTGTGACTTCTAAGCCCAGATGTAGCACTTGTACCACAAGGATGTCCTCTTGGTATCATGGTTATCGCCTGTGGCTCTGCGAGAGGTCCCTGGTTCAAAGCCTGTCAGTTACACACAGACAGTACATGCATGGAAGAGAAATGCACAAGTATGCACTGTGACAGTATCACCTATTTCTTCCTAACTGGGTGACTGAAAGAACTGTGAAAAAAGCCTCCCTTCTTGACCCGGCCTTTCACTTTAGGAAACAAATGAAAAAGCTGCCCACAGGTCTAAAAAGACTTGATCAACGGAACATTTAGCCAGACTCTGCATTTAAGAAGCATTAACACTAACAGTTGGATTTTGAATTGCTTCAGTCTATCTTTATAGAATTGAGGTGGAGATAGTAAGTATGTATAGACACAATTCCAGACTTCCTCAGCATTCTGTTTCATATAAAAGCTGTATTATTCAATAAGTTGTTAAAGATAAAAAAGAAAAGAAAAAAGTGTGTAACTCAAGTGAATTTGTGGTTTTACCTTCAAGTGTCTTTTCCGCTCTCTTTCCTAACAGCTGCCCTTAAAAGTGTGGATCCTGCAGTTCGCTCGTTGCATAGAGATACATAACGGTCAGTTACTATAACCCAGCTTTACCAAATGAGGGAGTGTGTGTGTGTGTGTGTGTGTTTCTGTACAGGTTACAGACCATTGGGCAGGACCCATTCAAAACATAAAATACCCATACACTATGCAAGAGCTATCAAGACATGTTTTTCTTTTCGCTGAAGGAAATGTTATCCTTTTTTGTATACTGCATATGCATGAGGTCCTTGAATAGCCTTTGTTTGGCCTAGTGTTGTTTACTTGAATTTCATGTTTAACTGACCTTTTGTTACGTGTGTGTGTGTGTGTGTGTGTGGTACAACATTTTCACAATGAAGATAACAGATACAGATATTACCGCTACTATGTGCAAATGCTTTCCTTGAATAACTCTATAGAGGTAATATATTTTTGTATTCTAAATATTGGCTCTCAAATATAATCGCTAACCCAAAAAAAAGTGGAATAATGTAATACATCCTTTTACACCCAGTAGACAGCTTCTAGTTGTTGAAATGATATGAATGAGAAACTAGTGATGAGTGAATGAAGGAGACTTAGTTGGATTTGATTTAAGGAGTATTAATTGGAGTTTCAGTGAAGGTCCGCTGACCTATGAATACAATGTAAAAGCACAATGAAATTCAATGAAAAACCTATCCTGCATGTTTTAAAGCCGACTTCATATGTTATCTATCTGTTCATCTGTAAATGTCGTTTGACCTGTAGAACACACTCATACTCATTTGACCATGTCTAGAAAGAACCTGTATTCATTCACTCATTGTACTGTAAAAACCTTTCTCTGTATTGAGTCTCTGGTATTTTGAGAACCAATAAATGTAATTTCTAATGAGCAATTAATTTGTTGTCTCTCATTCACAATGATAATTCATGGTGTTGAAAAGGAGGATAATGTAAAAAATAAAAATAATTATCTCTTTACTACAGTATGTTCTAGAATTGATACTTCCTTAGCATATCAGCAGTAGCTGCATTGTAGCCAGATATGTTTATGCAACATACAGGACTTGTATGAAAGGAGAATGTGGGTACTGTCATTATGTGTCTGAGATCAGCAGATCTTTATGATGCCTGGTGAAGCATTCAATTTATTAATATAGGTTGAATGCTATTTATATCGAGATCCTATAATCTGCACAGACCTGTGCAAAATATGTCTCTTAAAGGATCAGGGTGTATGTTTGTCAGAAATCTTGCCATCTCCGGCCATCACGGCGAAGTTCAGTTTGAAGTTCCAAACAACAACATCCTCCCTAACAATAATATAACCCCCCGAAATAGACTTGCAGTATTGAAATTAGCTGAAAGGCAAACATTGGTGAGTCCAGTCCCCTAGAAAACCCCTGGCAGTAACAACATGTTTATATGCAAATTGAGTGTTGTACCACTCCATTTTAGAAAGCGCTTTTTCCGGATCAAAACAGCGTTCTTTCAAGGGATCTCATTCCCTGATTGCTACTGATTAAACATAGTTATCACAACCATAAGGAAGATTTTAGAAAGCTTGAATGTTACATACTGGACCTTTAAACACAGAAAATGTCCTTCCCCAAACCCTGTCAGCAGTCACATACACAGCAGCAGTAGCAGGGTTGGTGACGCTTTGGTCATGAGTTCGATTCATATTGGGACCATATAAAAATGTATGCACCCTGTAAGTTGCTTTGGATAAAAGTGTCTGTTATACTGTATATCTAGTGTAGGGGACTTAAATGGGTAGTTGTGGTGGATAAAGTAACCATTACTTCCTCTAAACTGTCAGCAGTCACTACACTCAGTCCTCCTGCATGGGAGAGTGTCCAGACCTCCGTCTTAGTAGCTGGTAGAGCTTCCCCTGCTGGGTGTGTGTGGTGGTTCTGGTGGTGGCCAGCCTGCCTTCAGCAGCATCCTCTCTACCCAGCTCAGAGCAGATGTGAGAGAGGTGCTGGTTGAGCTTCACCAGCCCCACCAGCAGAGCCGCTCCACCCAGCATCAGGCTGGGCCACAGCAGGGACCACAATGCCAGCCTCAGGGTGTACTTCCTCTCCAAGATAGTGTCCTCAGGGTACTTTGTGGGGTTGGTGAGACATGGCAAAAAGCTCCCGTTCTTGACCAGAAAGTTTTGGATTCGAAGTGCTTCCTCTAGAAGTTCATTCTTGCCTTTCTGACATTTGGGTAGGTAGAAACACTGTCATGAAAAAAGGGGAAACATGTTTTACATTTCTTTGATATTGATACATTGATATATCATAAATGGCATATGACTTTTGGTCACAGTGCAATAACTAAACTGCACCACCAACTGTGACTGTCTGCCAGTCTACCTAAATGCAAATAGGCATAACTAACTCCATCCGGTAGCAGTTCGCATTAGATTCAAGACCCTGGTGCTCACCTACCAGGCGGTATAGGGAACAGCCCCTCCCTACTTGCAAGCAATGGTCAGCCCCCAAACCCCTGCCCGATCACTCAGTTCTTCCACCTTGGCTGGCCGCCTGGCATATGATACTATCCTCTACGAGGATGTCTTGGTGCCCCGGTGGTGGAACGAGCTTCCCACTGCTATCAGGACTGTAGAGTCACTACCTGTCTTCTGCTGTAGACTGAAGACCCATCTATTCAGGCTACATCTTGACTGTAGTGATGGGCAAATGAAGCTTTTGTGAAGCACTGAACCACTTGAGCCAACTGTTTCGAAAATGGGTTCATTACTCGAAGCTTCAGTTACAGTGACCTTTCCTGGCGAAGTGCAAGGCTGCAGTCAAATTAGGCAGGCTAGTTGGTGGACAGGAGGCTTTTAATTACGCATACACACACACACACACACACACACACACACACACACACACACACACACACACACACACACACACACACACCTCAATGAGCAGTGTTGGAGAAACTACTTTATTTTTGTAGAAAAAAGATCTTTTGTTCTGAAGCATCTTTGCTTTGATCACCCTTGGATTTAAAGTATCTTTGCTTTGAAAATGTTTTGATGCACACACACACTAACACTGAATATCATGTTCTATTTACAAATAAAGATTGATGAATGTGTGTATTGTGTTATTGAGGAGAGAGTGCTGGGGAAAATATGGCATAGGTTGGGTGTGTTTGTGTAACTATGGCAGGGGGTGATTATGTGGGATGGGGAACACTCAAAGATTACAAGAAGAACACTCAGAGAATACAAACGCAATACCAACAACTCAACAGCAACAACGCACCTACTACGACAATCCACAAATTGTGCATTGTTTAGAGCGGTTATAAAGTGTTGAGGCAGTCAAATTCAAAACTGTCGCAACCTGTCACCTGTCACCTGTCAGAATCGAGACGAGGCAGTGCCAGTGAATCACCTGATTGGACCGCGAACCAGTCAGGTGATTCATTCAGGCAATGAAGCAGTTGCTGCTTCGGACGTCATGTGTCACGTGATTTTTTTCGCAACAAAGCAAGCTTTGAAGCAGTGGTTCTATGGAATTGTAGTTCAGGGTTTGAAGCACGTATCGAAACTTCAGTGTCGCACTGCCATCACTACCTGACTGTCCCTCCTAAAGACCTCTTCACCCCCCACTACCCCTCTGTACAGTTCCTCTACTGTTATTTTTTTATTTATTTTTTTATAAAGTAATCCTTCCTTCTTCTAGCATTGTGACTGTCAATGGCCCCTGGTCCTAGCATAGATTTTGTTCTTCTTATGATGACTGATGTATAGATGATTCACTTACTTTACACAAATGTACTTGTTGTAAGTTGCTTTAGACAGTCAGGCACCACCACTATACTGTACCTCTGGGTTTAGTCGTAGTGACTCTTCATTGTAGTGTAGACGAGCCGTCTGTCCTGAGTGTGTGAGGTTGACTATGACCACTAAGCACGGCGCAGTGCTGACCCCCCTGCAGTCATCCCACTCATCCAGAACCTTAGTCTGGTTCAGAGAGCAGTTGGTCTCCCCATCCCAGCCACTGAAAACACAGCCATGAGTTTGAGATGATGATATGTTATTAGAAACTATTTTTGGCAAACTTTGTCACCAAGGATTATTGTAGGCTGTATAGTCAACAATAACAATTCAGAATTTTCATTATGAATAAATAAATAAATTAATCTATTTTATAATTAATCTATTTTATAATGTTTACATTTTGCATCATGTATTTGTTCATATTGTACTGTATCATATCATGAATTGTATATTTGTCATATCCTATCAAATCGTATTGTATGATGTGTTGATTTATTGGCCTCTGTACGCTTAAGAAAATATCTAGAGGAAACACTGGGTAATAACTGATTTGAGCACAGATCTTACCTGTTGAGGGAGGGTTTGACCAGAGTGATCCCCACCACAAAGTACATGAGCACAGAGAAGGCCATCATGGTGAAGCCCAGGAGAACAGCTCTGTCCTCCCCGACACTGGAGACAGGCACCTGGGCCTTGGCTCTATCCCCTCCGCACCCATCCCCCCCCCTTCTCCACACCTGCTCCTTCACTGCCACTGGGTGGAAGATCTCCCTGTATCTCACACACACACACACACACACACACACACACACACACACACACACACACACACACAAACGATATAATATTATACTATTATACTAATATATCATATTAGCAATCGAAAACATCACAAGAGATAGTACATGATGTTCTTGCAGGATGTGCAGGATGTAAAGGGGTGTTTACAGTAAATAACCATTATGGCCCATTATAGCAGAGGATATTAAAAAACAGCACTAACTCACTTTCTATTACATCAATTAATCATGGTATCCATGTAATAATAATAATAATAATAATAATAATAATAAAATCTGCAAGCAGCGATTAACGGGGGTCTAAGCCTCATGGCAAGGTCACAGGATCAGACGGCTGTCTGAGAATGGTCAAGGGGGAGCATTGGAGATGTACCAGGTTCATAATGATTTATGCGTAAATGCTCTTTAGCATCTGTAGATTGAAGAGTTACTTCATGAGTAATGGTTTTAGAGCCCAATGACTTGCATTAGCATTGCTAGTGACTGCTACGGCGAGACTACTGCTTACACCAAAACACTGGTGTAAAAAGTGATTGAATGGAGATTTGGCTAGTGGTACTGTGAATGAGAGAGGGTTGTTCAAATCATTAACTAACCCTTTAACTTATTGATCAGCATATTGTGGAAATTGTCCAACTCTGTTCAGAAAAGGAACAAGTTAATCTACAGACCCAAAAGAGTTCTATAGTTGAAAAGCAGTGATTTCAGTAGTCAGATGTAGACATGGACAACAACACTACAACTTGGCAACTGTTTTCTTGGCGTATTCTCAAGTCACAAGTTAAAGCCTAAGTAAAACAATACTCAAGGCAGCCACCTACTGGACTTTTCAGGTATCGCAGTTAAGTCACTGAGTACGTTTGTAGCATTAACTAACGAACAGTCAGGATCCCACACATACAACATAATCAAAGATAAAATATTCACTTGATCATACAATGCACCACTCGACTGCACTGTCAGAATCACACTTGATCATATAACCTGTCCTAAATACGTTATATCCACATTAATTAGTGGGTTTAGCTGACTAACTGACATTTGGGATCTTGTTTTCTATGCACAAACATCTCACAATCATTTGGAATTTTCAACCGATAAATGTAGCATACTACATAATATTGTGGCACGCAAAGGTCCGAATCCTAGCTCATGCTATGCTGTCACGTATCTCTTTCCTCCCTTTCCTGTGTATCTTCACTACCGCTATCAAAACCCCATAAAACAAGAAGACGGCCACGCCCCCTGGACAATTTACTGGTTAATAGCGGCCATGTTGTTTGTTCAAATGGTAAGCAAAATGTATCCTGTGAGCACCTCAGTCATTGATGTTATAGACCCAGTTTTGTGCAGATAGCCCAATAACTGTAAAAGCCTTAGCGTTTTAGGTGTTTTTCACTTTAGTCCTTATTGACTTTAGAGCCTTTTCTCAATTGTTTAGAGCCTTTTTTCTTTGCGTCCTCTCCTCCATCCTCCACTCCGTTCTCAAAAAGCATTGGAGGAGAATATGCAAGGGGAGGAACATAGAGCTTCTCCTCCAATGCATTTTCAGTAGGACACGAGTGGAGGACGGAGAGGACGCAAAGACTCATGTTCCTAACAATTGAGAAAAGGTAGTGGACTGGCTATCTGGAGCACCGGGAGAATACCAGGTGGACCGGTCGATTTTTGGGCTACGGGGCGGGTGAGCGTTGCGATCTGTGGGCTGCGGGGTCAGTGGATGGGCCGGTCGGTCTGTCGAAATGAGCGACGCAACCCACTACCCCCTCCCCGTCGGCTGATGGTCCAGAGCTGTTTTGTTGTCCCAGTCCGTCCCTGGGCTCCAGTCATAGGGTATGGGAGACATGGCCTTTCAAAGTTGGCAATTTCAAACACTTGTTATAGCGCCCCCATTAGGCCAATGGGGGTAATATTACATTTGGGGGTAGTGGTCACCACTTTCTATCATACAGCTAAGTTTCAAGTCTATAGCATGAAGCAACTCACGGGAAGCGAGGCACCTTAATAATAATATTAAAAACCCTAACAATAACAATTGGGTTCTACATTGACCACTAATAACATATTTTATTTGTAATGCGCATAAAACTGAGTGCATACAAATAAATAAATAAAATACACTATTAACAACAAGACTACAGGAAGGCCTGTCTGAAGAGGTGAATTTTTTTTATCTTGATTTGAATAAGAATAGGAAGCCTTAATTGCAAGGCAAATAGTTACTGGGCAGAGAGGAAACAGAAAAATGTTTGGTTTCTTTAAGCAAGGGATTTTTAATGGGTATACAGTACCTGGCTTCCACTTCATGATTGTTTTGGTTCTGTTCTGGCAGAAAGCTCCAACTATTTATGTTCTTACTGCATGCTTCCTAACAGTTAAAGCCACAGATGGACTTTGGTCCACATCTGTACGTAAATATGGTAGTGGTTTAACAGAGTGTCCAGCCCATTTGAACCCTGCACCTTACCTAGTCTGTCGCCTGCGTGCACCCTGCAGGTTGATGTTAACGGGGATTGCAAAGGACCTTCGGGGAGAGGCTGTGTTCAGGAACATCCCTGTTCTCAGATCCAGGTGGTTCTGCTCTGCAGTGGTGGGCCTCGGAACCCAATCAACTCCAACACCAAAACAACTTCCTTTCTCTAGTCTGTCTTTCAAATGGTCCTACTCCTACAGCGTAGTGTTGTATTCTCTCTCACTCTTTAGTTAAGCATGATGACTGAATGATCATCCTAGGGGGAAATATACTTCAGGGAATTGTACCCATGTTTTCCGAGGCTTGAAGGTTAGCAACAACATCCCCTCCTCTCACCCAAGTAGTTTCTATAGAAACTGCCCCAGGTAGGCCAGGTATGATGTTAATGACCTCCCATCGGACTCAAAACCAGCATCACACTGCCAACTCATGTCATGGAAAGTGGTATTCCCTGATTCAATTTGGTATTACTACTGTGTTATTACAGTATTACTACTATTGTACTTATACATGGCTTTTGCTCTAACCCATTCAAAGGGTCTCCCAAAACAATGTAGCTCAATACTGATAGACATTGACATTTATATGGCGTTATACAGTGATACACCTCAGCCAAATGCACCTCTGCCAAAACACAAATACTCACCTTTAGATTGGTTACAGTGACAAGGAAATCTCCCTACTACTTTAGAGGCTGCCTACCTTGCGTGGAAGTTTTATTCAAAACACTCCACATAACATATTACAGTGTACAGTATATCATATACATACATCCAAGATATAAAGATAAAGTTGAAGTTACCCTACCCGAATAGATTTGTCTGGCGAATTCTACCTGCCATAGCTCTCTCAGAGGTCCCTCTTGTTGGAAGAGAGACTGAAACTGAACAGTCTCACTACATTTTGTAATATCATTGGGGAGCATTGGAGACTCATAAACAAATATGTATTGATACATAATTCAACACTTTTTTAAATATATTTTTTTATAACAAAACAGCTTGTATTATTCATGACAATGATTATGTGAAAGAAAGACATATGGAGATAATAACTCAATGACTCTTTGTTTAATCCAACACCCCCAGGACAAAGTGGCCCATGACAGCTTGTGGATGATGCCATTTGCAGTATTGAAATAGGCAACACAATAACACATTACAGTGCTGTAAATACAAATATTAGTGACCATGGTAGAAAAGTGTATTTGAGTGTATGTGAGACTGGGGGGTACTGTATATTCACATTTGTATTTATCTCTTGCAATATTTTTTACCTTGTGTGAACCACATCAAGAGAGGCTTTTGTAGTATGTACAGAGTTTTTGCAGTAACTGCACAGTGGTAAGGTAGGCCCATAGAGTTCCCGATTCTCCCTATGTAAGTCTGGTGCTGATATGCCATGCACCATGAATAATAAAAAAAGGTCCAATATTGAGGAGAGGTTTACAACAATAGCCAGATTTAGTACTAATGTACCTGAGCATATCATGCCAATGCAGCACATAAAGAGGACCATTTTAAAGACCAATCCCCTTTATAATAGTAACCATAGGGTAGGATGAAACATTTTGTTAGGCGATTGCCTGTGCTGTGCACTTCAGATTGGTGTGAGAATCAACAGTTAACAATGGAATTGGAACTGAGCTGAGTAAATAAATAATACATAAAGCTCAGGGTGCTTGCCCTCACCGTGTAACACAAGACAGTGCATCAGCCTTTGCAGATAATTCAGTAGCCTATCCTAATCTCAAAGACCAGTGTGAAAATGCTGACCACTAACTGAATGTTCCTTAAGTAAAGAAATTGGGCAATTTCCTAAAAGGATTAGATGGTTTAAATTCAGGACCAAGAACCTTACGCTTAATCAATCGTCATTTTTTTGCCAGGGTCAAGTCGAATTACCTATGGCGGCAAGGTAACCCAAAGCCTTGTATCAGTACCTTCATGGTTGAAGTGGCCAAACAACAACTGTATTCCAGAAGTACAGTGGAGTAAATTCCAATGATTACCCGGGGAAATAGGTCTAATTGGACGCATCGTGTCTCTTATTTGCTGAATTTGCCCCTAAAGAACATCGAACAAGTTGTTGAAGCAACATGTGGGGCAAAAGTTGATGTCTAAAGTAGTTTAAAGTGATGGATAATCGTCAAAAGAAGCATTTAACATTTCTCACTATTGGATTAATATTTCTACTAAGCGGCATTGAGTATGGTAAGTTAATTTTTACTGCCTAAAGTAGCCTACGAAACAATATTTCCCATTGTTTAAAAATGATCCGACTGTCATGTTGTTCTCAGATGATTAAAAAACATGAACCTGTTGCAAAAATGTATTTACTCAGATCACACTATGTTTACTTAATTCAAATTCTCTCTCTCTCTCTCTCTCTCTCTCTCTCTCTCTCTGTCTCTCTCTCTCTGTCTCTCTCTCTCTGTCTCTCTCTCTCTCTCTCTCTCTCTCTCTCTCTCTGTCTCTGTCTCTCTCACTCTCTCTCTCTCTGTCTCTCTCTCTCTCTCTCTCTCTAGCTGTTATTCTCCCAACAATATGGCGATATCTCCAGATCTTGGAGGCACCCCCATATTTCCTGGGTCTGGGGTTGTCTGCCTTCAGTCTGAGTGGGTTGCTGACAGGCCCTCTATTTGGACTCTGGTCAGACCGGACTGGCACTACAAAGACCATCATCCTCATCTCCAATGTTTTTGAAATTGTTGGTGAGCTTATAGCTACTTTTGTTGTCTGGAAGCACATGAAAAACCACATGATTTACTCTTGAGAAGATTATCATAACAATTCTCAGTGGGTGGTCCCACAGATGATACAGCTGAGGTATTCAATTATATTTTTTCTCCTCCAGGTAACTTCATGTATTTTATGGGATACTCAAAATGGCTTTTGTTATGCAGTCGACTTGTTGCAGGTGAGAACAACCCAACAACTCCCCATCTCTCTACATAGACACACAAAGTAACACACATTCCCTACCACAGGACACAGTTTGGTCTCAAGCTCATAAGAAATTCTACATACATGTTTTGATCAGAATTTTATC
Source organism: Argentina silus (assembly GCF_951799395.1). Taxonomy (NCBI): domain Eukaryota; kingdom Metazoa; phylum Chordata; class Actinopteri; order Argentiniformes; family Argentinidae; genus Argentina; species Argentina silus. The sequence goes on from NC_139655.1 coordinate 15,538,711, forward strand.
ATTTTTATTTTTTGATGCCACCCAGGTGTTGGTGCAGGAGCAGGCTCCTGCATCTTTGGGTTCCTCACACGAATCACCCGTCCAGAAGAACGCGCTGGCATTTTTGCTGCCATCATGGCATGTCGCCAAGCTGGCCTCCTTATTGGTCAGTTACTGTTTCCCCATGTCATGATGGGAACAATAAATATGGACCCTTTATGTGTCTCTATTTCCTGACATCTCCCCCCTCACTTTGCAGGGCCAGCATTCAACCTCTTCCTGAGGCTGTGTGATTTCAAACTGGGGCCGTTTGTGGTCGACAAGTACACATCTCCTGGGGTAACAGCACCCAGATAATCAGTCTTCTCCGGTTCTCACATAACTCTTGCTTCATAAACACAAAACACCCATTCAGCTCTGAGCTGTACAGCTTTAATGTAGTATAGTTAGTGGGTACCATACACTTGTTAATGGCAAAAAAGGGTTCTTTGTTTGTTCATGTAGGGGAATCCTTTGAAGAACCATTTTGGGTTCCATGTAGAACCCTTTTGGTTCCAAGTAGAACCCTTTTGGCTTCCATTTAGAACCCTCTGTGGAAAGGGTTCAACATAGAACCTAACATGTTTCAACATGGAACCCAAAAAGCTTCTTCAAAGGGTTCCCCTACAGGGACAAACGAAAAACCCTTTTTTGGCACTAACTAGCACCTTTTTTTTAAGAGTGTACCACTATATAGCCCATACACTATACATTATTGGCCCTATGATACACACACTATAAACATGTAGTCCATCTGTTTATCTTGCAGAAGGCATCTTCCATTCTTGAGTAATAACCAATGACAAACATTTGAGGACATTTGTAAGCATTTGTAAAACATGGCCAATGTTTCTCTTTTATTTTGCGTCTTTTGGGTTTCCCTTCTCCTCCTCAAAGATCTTCATGTGTCTGATGTGGATCCTGCTCCAGTTTGTGGTTCTGGCTCTGTACTGGGACATACCACCTGTCAGCTCTGGGGAGGGGGGAATCGCGGTGGGAGAGATCAAGGAGGAAGAGGAGGAGCCATTGGTAGGGCCCGAGGAGCCGCTGGATACCTACGGCGCCGTCAGCCCTGACCAATTAGAGACCACCATCTCCTCTGAGATCCATCCATTCCATGACCCCTCCCAGTACCCCCCGTCTCCCCCTCCCTCGCCCCCTCCTGCTCCACGGTCCACTCTCCTGAACCCCTTCAAAAACTTCAGTGCTAGTCAAGGTGAGCTGTGCAGAAGGCCTGACATGCCAACTGTAGATCTTGAGGCATGTATGCTTGTTCCTTCCCCCTTTTTTCCTGTTGAGTTAAGATGGGAAGAGGTTACACTACCAATGTTCAGTGCCTCCATTATCAATTGTATCTGGGATATGCCAGCTTGTGTGTGTGTGTGTGTGTGTGTGCGTGTGTGTCAGCTACTTATTCCCTATTCTCTCTGTGAAGTGTGCAAAGGAAGTGCTTGAGGCATGACAGGTGAGATTCCTTGTGTGTGTCAGGTGTCCTTCTGGATGTCATGTGAAGTTTGTGTTGGATCAGGATGGAAGTGGTATGTGTCGTCAATATTGATTAACTGTGTATTGTTTCTGAGAGGCCTGGAGTGTGTGTACGTCAGAGCTCTATTTATTCTTCTGGCTCTCTGTAAATATTGCAATATGTATGTCTCTGACTTCCCTGTTATTGACTCTGTGCCTCTGTTGACTGTTGAGTTTTATGGATGAAACTTGAGAGAGAATTTTAGAATGTGCTGAACATTCTATATATTGATTCTGTCTGTTTGTAAACTTTTTGAGGGAGATAGAGGCAGACATGCATATCCCACTCTGTATGTGGTAAATACTTTATTCTCACTCATGGATTGTTTTATTTAAAGGAAGCCTGAGGGACCTTTGTACTTGTGGTGGTGGACACACTCATGGATCATGGATTCTCTTTTCTGAGTTTTTTAGTCTTGTCAATCAGTACTGTACGAAACCTTTCATTCCACATTGACTCTGCTATCTCTCTCTCTCTCTCTCTCTCTCTCTCTCTCTCTCTCTATCTGTAGAGTTTCTGAGAGAGGAGGTGGTTGTTCTTCTTACTGCTCAGTTCATCACACTCTTCAACCAGACAGCACTGGAGGTAGGCAGTGTCACTAGGAACACAAATGCCAGAGCTTGCCAGATCCTAGCACAATAAAAGTTTAGAAACACTCCTTTAGAGTCTAGACCATGATGACTCATTTTGATAGTGATGTAATTTCCTTGTCCCCCACCCCCCCAGACCATGGTGACCCCCCTGACACAACGCAACTTCAGCTTTGGGGAGCTGGGGAACAGCCTGATGTACAGCCTGTGTGGGGTGGAGGTGATCCTGGGCTTTTTCTTTGTGCGCTGGCTCAGTTGTCAGGTGGCTGACAGGGTGGTGCTGGCTGTGGGCCTGGTCATCTGCAGCGCTGCCTGCATCTGGTGCCTCATCTTCCTGGCCAACCCCCAGGGTGAGACTCACACGCACACACGCATGCACACACACACACACACACCACACACCACACACACACACACACACACACACACACACACACACACACACACACACACACACACACACACACACACACACACCTACCTCACCCCCAGCGGTGTGTCATACCCCATGGAGTTATATTTGGTTACAGACCTGTAAGTGATACAACCCACCTCTGTGAGGCACAGGAAGATAACCCCCCTTCCAACCCACACATACACACACACACACACACTTTCACTGTGTGTGTGTGTGTGCGTGTGTGTGTGTGTGTGCGTGTGTTTGTTCAGGTGGGTACTCCTGGGAAATGACAGAGTTCATCATTGGAGTGTTCCTGCAGCTGCTGGGGCTGCCCTTCGTAGCCGTGTCCCAGGTGTCCCTCTTCTCTAAAGTCACAGCAGAGAAAACACAGGGTGAGTTGAGTTACCTGGGTACCATTTGACCTATGAACCTATGCAACTGATACATATTTCCATAGGAGATGAAAGAGGAGGGTGAAAAGGAAATGTATGAAACGAAAAGGACAAATATATGAATATGAATTAAAAAAATCTTTGTTTATTTTATTCCTTGATCATTTGCCTTGACCTTATTCTGAAGAAATTATAGAAACATTCTTAGGTTGTTCAAACACTTTCAAAACATGTGTGATGTGTAGGGTTCAGTCAAGGTGTGAGGCGCTCAGTGGGGGGGCTCGCTACCATCCTGGGTCCTCTCTGGGCAGGAGGGCTGACCGGTAACCTGTACCTGATGCTTGGAATGATGCTGGCTCTTCTCACCATGATCATGGTTAGTGGCCTACTCACAGGACATAATTACACATGAGTGCATATAAGTTAATTTGAATATGCATGCAGGAGTTCATCTGTTTATATTAAAAGCCAAATGCTCTGTCTTTAGCTCTACACTTCCTCAAGTGGGGTAACCACATTCTCACCCTCTTTAAGATGTGTGTATTGTACATGTTTCTCTTATACCGTCTCATAGACACTATGGTGACATTGGCATGTCATTTCTAGGTGATGATGGTGCTATCCTACAATCGTCTGGTTGAACCCAAGGTGGTGCAGCACGCAGAGAGCTCAGACAACGGATGTTAGAGCTTGCTTGCTGCGGATTGAGCAGTAGAGGGTCAAATGTGAAGGGGGATGTCCCAGAGGTACTACCAGAAGGTCTAAGCATGTCAGTCAATGTAAAATGTGTCTATCTAAACACCAGAAAGAGATGCATGCCACCCACTTTTTAGCTGTGAGTGGAGTCAGTTTTACTATGCAGTACCTACATGATCAGTGGTGTGGGTCTAGGCCTTCATTTCAGAAAACTTGTTTAAGTTTCAATGTTTTAATGTATGCAGTACAGTGTAGGTTGTTGTGTTTCTTGTATGTTGTAGAAGGGAGTATTTGTATCTCCAGCCAGCAGTTGACTCTGGCTGTACATGAGGAGGCCCCATTGCCCTCAGTTTTAATATCCAGAGTGATGTAATTGAAGTTGAATTAATCTAGTTCTGCTAATTATAGAGCATGTGTTTTTATGTGAATAATGTACCCATGTTCCTTACTTCCATAATCTTGTTTACCTTAGTAACCACTGATCTGAAAGGACTAGAATAGACTGTTACAGTATGCCAAGAGGAGATGTTTTCACCTCTCCAGTCTAAAGTCATTGGTTACTTATGGGTATGCAATAATATGTTCAAATGTATTGGAAGGCAGTATGGAATAGAGAGTAGCATCCAGATCTGTGTCCGTATTTTGATATTTGAACCTGCTTTCCCAAATGGTATGTAAAACAGTCAATAAACTAAAAGGGTTGGAAAACAAATCATGGTCAAGTTTTTCTTTGAAATAAGATGCTTTCTGTGAGATGATTTCAAAAGTGTCAAAAATCATGTTTGATAATCAAAGATTATTAAAAGCATCAATGATTTGTAGGGATTTGCTATTGTCAATATTTGCTATTTGTTTCTTGTCAATATTTGCTATTTGTTTTTTATGTCCATGCCCCAACCTCACCAAGTCAATTTCCTGTATGTGCAAATATACTTGGCCAAATAAAATAATTCTGATTCTGATTCTGAAGCAGTAGACAATCCCCAGTGTTCAACAACAGTAATCACCTGCTGCATCTGCAGGTTGTGGTTCCTCCCCTGTACTTAATTAGTCAATCGGTTGCTTTGTCGAAAGCTCATACTGCCTACTGTTCACTAAAATGATCTACTACAAACTAGTGTTTAGTAAAATATATGCAGCGACACATTTGAACACATTACACCTCATTCATACTGAGAAACCATCATCTGTAGCTCAACCATGGTGTTCATGGGAGTGGTTCAATTTCGCTATTGTCCGCCCCTTACCTGCTCCATTGAATTTTAGGACTAAAATCGGAAAGCACTTCCTAAATAGTGTGCAGTGAACATGGAAAGGCACATCTATTACTGTATGACATCCTGGCATGTTATACATACTCAATTATCGGTAAATTTCGCATACTGCAACATTTTCTAATCTTGCATACTAAAAAAGCCTGTTAAATAGATCGCAGTATAAGCATTCGGTCACGGCAAATGTCTATGATCCCAGGGAAAACAGGCTACACACCTGTTTTCCCTGGGTGTAACTCAGACCCTAATTAAAAGGAAAGGATGAAGACCGAAAAACAGACCCTCCAGGAATTGACTTCGTCACCCCAAGTCAATACTGAACTGTAAGCTGCCCTAACAAGCATTATCCACTAGGGAGCGCTGTGTGCTATGCAGAAAAGCAACAACTCTAAAGTAGTACTGTAGATTCCATGTACATTAATGTCCATGGTCTCTTTGATCGCCGTGGTGCCTCTGCATAATTTCAGATAAGGCTCTGTAACCTTTATAATGTTAGACACCTAAGCTTACGCCAGAAGATTTATGTTTGAAATAGATAATTCTTAAGCTCTAGGACTCGTTTAGACATGTTTTGTACCTCCATGACCTGCTGAGTGTATTCAAAGCACTTGACATTTAAAGGGAGTTAAGGGTGGACCAAAAATTAGGCCAGACTCAAACTCTCTCCTTTTAGAATAAGCTAACTTCATCATGTTTGGTAACTGTCACATCAATATATTTTCAAGGGAACTTAGATTTGATCAGGTACCGCTTAAAAATAGATCTAGTCTCACTCGTTACCCTTTGAAATATTTCAGGAGTACAGATAATAGGTCGCCCTCTTTTACTTCCTCTCAGAACTTATTTCACTTTGTACTTCAAAGAAGTATGAGTAGAACATTCTCAAGCGTTTTACTCTATACCCTGAAGATCTGCTACAGAGGTGTATAATCTTTTAGATTGATCAAATAACTGCCAGGTTGCTTCTACTTGGATTCTATGACAGTACAGATGACCAACCCCCAAAATAGAAGCTCAAAGCTCCAGTGCTTGTATCTTAAATATACCCTGATGCAACAACCATTTGCCAGACTTATTAAATTTTAAAGCGACATGGAAGAACCATTTGATGCTCAGGGCCGATAGTGATTTGTTTAAACAGTGAATGAGGCCTTGAGCTGCTAAAAGCAATATCTCAGACTTAGACAAACGGAATGCAGAACAGTATGAAGGCATTTCTGAATGGGCATCCCAGGCAGTATTCCCATTACATACTGTTGCCTTCCATACTACATACTACAGTGGAATAACATAATATTACTGTGTATACTGTGGAAGAGAGGAGTAAGCATTTGCTTACCACTTTAGTTTTAAACTTTAGACTACAGATACTTTAGTTACTGAGGAATGATTCCACATATACTTTACTGTTAAAGGTCCAGTGTGTAACATTCAAGCTTTCTAATGGTTGTAATGACTTTGTTTAATTGGTAGCGATCAGGGAATGAGATCCCTTGAAAGAAATATTTAATTTACGAATGATGTTTTGGTCCGGAAAAAATGCTTTCTAAAATGGAGTGTCCTACCCGACACTTGGTTTGTATATAAACATATTGTTACTGCCAGGGGTGTTCTAGGGGAGTGGACTCACCGATTTTCACTTTCGGTCTCTGGTGACTGCCTCTTCCGCACATGCAGAAACACAACAGCTAATTTCCAACACTGTCCATTTTGGGGGTTATATTATTAATAGGGAGGATGTTGTTTGGAACTTTGAATTGAATTTCGCCGCGATGGTCAGATGTGGCAGATTTCTTACAGGTGACAAACTTACACCCTGCTCCTTTAAATCTTAGTTGAAAAATCCCTCAGCACTATTTTAATTGCATACAGTATGCCAATGTTGTGTTAAATTTGAGTGTGTCGCCTCGGCCTGTCAAAACCTCTATCTTTACAATGAATCAGCGTTGGAGGTAAATTAACTTTTGTCATCTGACAAAGATAATGGTAAGTGGCTGCAAGAATAAAAGCATATGATTTCACTGCAGCCACTATATAACAATTATCTCCTTGGCAATACAGTGGTAGACTGGAGGTCCCTCTTCCTGATTGTATTAGCTGTCTTGAGGAGGCTTGTTAATGGTCCGTAGATGATAGATGAGCTGGAGTCAGATGAGAAATATGAAAGTGAACTAAATCAGGCCAGGGATATTCAATCCATAACTCATCTCAGGTCCCTGCTATATTGAACAGAGATGTGTTTTTAAGATACATTCATAACATACACACATTTCATTTGGATGAATACGTTGTTGTAAATGCAACTTAGTTTTGATATCAGCACTAACTGTCATATCTAATCACTCTTATCTAGATGATGTTGGGTATGATGATATGTCATTGTTGGCTTACAAGGATCTCTCAGGAAGATTAAATGTGTGCGTCAGACAGGCATTTTGTCAGTCAGACTATCGTTAATATTGGGCCTGTGGGAGAGGTTATGAAGCCTGTTGCACAAAGTCTGTTTGTGCACTAGCATACCAAATAGAATGCTGGGCCAATACATTGCCTCATTCTTTGTAGTATGCTAGTGTTCAGGGGCCTGGTTTCATTAAGCATGGGTGGGACATGTTTGAAAATGGGATTTTTGTCCCCCATACTTTTTAACCAATCAATTGCATTTAAAAGCCAAATTATAGGATCAGAGCTTGCCGAGCTTACAAGTGGCCCAAGCGAATGCTTGGAGCCTCACAATTGCCAAAGAGCACCCTGATATTTCTTAATATATCTTCCTAATATTATTTTGTTTACAGTAATATTACAGGATTCCATGGCGTCAACTAGATTGCTGGCTGTGGCCGTCATATAGCAGGTGCCTTTTTTTTACCACTGCTAGATTCCAGTTGTTAAACGGCATGTCAATCGCTCAATATTGGGAGTAGAGAGGTGATTTTCTGATCGGGTTACTGACGTGATTAGGCTATTTTCAGCAGTGTGTCTCATTAGATATGGACTACTGTATACTATGGATAAGAAAGAAACAAGGACACATCTCAGCAATCAAAATCACCTCCACAGGACCACCTATGGAGGTCTGTTAAAGTCAGGTCTACTGAACTTTGACTCCCATAACGTCTCCAGGACATCATTAGGGACCAAACCGGGACCTTATTGGGATGTTCTTACAACCAGTATCTACTCAGGTCCCCCAGAACGTACAGGACGTACATGGCCGTGGGTACATTCTGGGGACCTTTTAAGAACTTTCTTAGAACTTTTTAGGGACCTTCAGAGGACATTCTCAGGACATATTTACCATCCTTTATAGTTATGATTTAAAAAGATAACTAATTGCTTCCTCCCTCTATTAACCCCTCCCCTACCCCCCGCCCACCCTTCATAAAAAATCAAACCTACACCCATGCTAGTACCTTTGAGTATTTGACTTAATAGCCAAGAATTCTGCTCCTCAATTTCTACAGTATACTGTCTCCATGTAGTCTACTATCCATAAGGATGACTGGGAGAGAAGGCCTTTGTAATGGAACATCTTAGGAATCCTCACGTAATCAGCATCCTCCTTTTTCAAGACCAGTTCCTACTGTATACAACTGTATTAAAAAGGGAAAGCCCATGTAAAAATAAGAGGAGAGATGCATGGCTCTGTATCAACCAACACAAACCACATGTATACGTGCCCCACCTCATAAGCTGCTTGAGTTGAAATGTGTCAGCCAAATGAATTTCACATCAAAAACCAGGGTAGCTGGCCGAAAAGCAAATTATTTGATTTATTCTCTGTGACGTCAATGCACAGGGGCTTTAGACGGCGGCCACAGATATTTACTCAGCCCACTGAATTAGTTAGCCATAGCCACAGCTCTTTCATGGGTGTTTTTGTATTCAGAGGTGCAACCTCAGATATATTGAATCAATCGCCTTTCACCAGCCCTCCACCCACACCAGCCCTCCACCCACACCAGCCCTCTACCCCCATACTCATATGCCTCAGTGAAATGAATACCTCTGGGAGAGCATACAACATTGGGTTGGCTGCATTTCCAATTGAATATATCTACATCTATATGTTATACCTGATGATGAGTGTTGTCTTTTTATGTGAAATAGGGTACTAGAGTAGAGTAGTATTTAGATGTATGCATCACATAGCACATCTGTGTAACATTTATACTTGAAGCAACCTCTTATGGAGATTGAGAAAGCCTTATAAACATATTCATATCATCTGTGGGGATAGGGGAAACAAAGCTAAGATAATAGCTATGTTAGCGCCACATCTTCAAAAGTAAGCTCTCTATTGTGTGAATGCAGCACATTTAAACCTCCTACTGCTCAGGAATGATGGGCTTCTAATGAGAAAACAGCCATGCTCTGACAGGCCCTCCCATCGCACAACACTGACTACGGGAGACAGTTTCAACCATGAAAACAAAGTAAAAACAAAACAACAGAAATCAATAACCTCTTACCCCCAGCTAGCTCAGAAAAAAATCTATTAAGCATAATGCATCTAAAACTGCGTCATTTCGTTATTGCGTTTGATTGAGTTCTATGGAAATGTGTCTCAAAATTCCCCACAGGGTATGAAATGCCTGATCATGCTTGTTTCTTACAGTGCTAAGGTCGTGGTTTATCTTTTACACTAACCACAGGAGAGCATTGATCTCATTAACAGTATGCGTGAAGGAGATTATAAAATGATGAGTGCTTCATAGGAGGTCAGCCAAGGATCAATATTAAATCCTATCTCCTTTATTATCCTCCTGGCAGAAAAGCACCGCAGGGTTTTGGCTTTTAAACAACGGTACTATTTAGAGAGTAATGCTCAGATGAATAAATGAAATGATACTGTAGTAGTGCCCTTGTTGTGACCTAGATGTACAACACACAGGCATACAATACCTACAGGTACACTACACACAAAACACAGGCATACTGCACTACACGCAGGTGTACACACAGAAACACACACACACACGCACACACACACACACACACACACACACACACACACACACACACACACACACACACACACACACACACACACACACACACATACTTTACTTAGAATCTTTGGGACAGAGTGAACACTAGTCACTTACATCAAATCAGTGAATTTGCTGGTTTACTGTATCAATTGGACAGGGGCTTCTCTCTTAAGGACATCCTTAAGGAGCTTTGTGTGGCCCTGTCTGCTATCTCCACCCTCTCAGACATACCGTCTTCAGTTCAAGAATTAAACTAGTTAATATACATAGCACTCCAAGAAGACTTTGAATGGATGGATATTCGATTCGATGAGAGAGGTGGGGTGGGGATGATGATACATAGTTTCAAAGTTTCAACATTTTTCGAAAAACTGTACATGAAGGGAGAACCAGCCCAAGAGAAACCCCAAAATCTCAGACTTTAACCTTAGATCTCATATGTTTCTGTGCCAATTAAGCTGTGGGTTTGTTTGAAGTCTTACGTTGAAGGGGGGGCCTGCCAACCGGGGCCCAAACTGTGAGGGGAGACCCCAGGGGTCCCGGTTCCCAGAGCCTGCGTGTGTAATCCAGTCTAACATGCATGCAAATCTCATCTGTGCCCGCACACAATGGCCTGTCTGTGTAGAGGCCCTGCTACAAGAGAGAGAGAGAGAGAGGTGTAAGTGTACTCTTAGCTTCTCGTCTGTGCCACATAAGCCTTTACCCTGATAGGCAGATAGCGACAGTATGTACACAAAGAGAGGTTTGGAAAACAAGAAAGTATCTTTGAAGTTGTTATTCAAACATCCCTCTAATTAACACTACATTGTTATCACTAATGGCATCTGAAGAGAGATCGCCATTGGAGGAACAATATGAATACTTGCACTTCCTCTCGTAATATGTACAGTCCTCTGCAGGCAAACAAAGTTGGCAAACCGGATCTCAGGGGAAATTAAAATCGTTGTCTTTTCTGGCCAATTAAACCGAATCCCCTTTTGAAAATGGCTGAAGCTCCTGGCTGAATCTATTTTTATTGGTGTGTTGTGGCTGCTGTGTCTGTGCCCATCGTCGAGCTTCATTGGGTTTACATATGGAATAATGTGGAAGTCGCAATTGGTTGAGGGATGTGAGGATTTTTCCCATGGTGTCAGATCAGAGGCAGGGAACTCACTTTACATCTGTTGCTATCTTATAGATTTACTGGATTATAGCACAGCCTGTTTGGCACACATGGAGCTCAACTCTTTCATGTGAAACATTGGATTAGATTGTCTGTGTGAGCCTTTGTGCATATATGTGTGTGTGCCTCTGTCTCCCTTCAAATGGAAACAGCCCTTTCTCTGGCATCCCAGTATACTATTGTGTGTGAGGGCGCGTCTGTGTTTGTGTGTGTATGCATGCCATGCCTTGAACTACATCCATTTTGATAGCAGTGTGTGTGTGTGTGTGTGTGTGTGTGTGTGTGTGTGTGTGTGTGTGTGTGTGTGTGTGTGTGTGTGTGTGTATGTGTGTTCTCCCTAGCACCTCTTCTATTGTAATCCCAGTTGGTAGACTATAGCTCAGCGGGGGGCCTTCACTCCAATTTGCCATCATTTGTCACCATTTGTTCACCCAACAAACAAATGTTGGCCCTCCATCTCTCCTGTTGGCCGCAATCACATAGGTTCAGCGGAATTCCTTCTCTCATGACAAAAGTATGAGGATTTATTCCTTAACATCATAGAGAAAATGATTGGCTAAACATTTAGCAGCAACATTGCCCATCCAATTATCTTGACATTAGGATTTAATTGTCTTTGCATTATAGATAGATAGATAGATAGATAGATAGTATGATTTAACATCCCCCAGCCTGACTCTGATCAACCCGATCGAGCCAGCCGGAGGAGGAGTTGTACAATCTTACTGCGGCAGGCAGAAAATATCTCCTATAGCGCTCCTTAGTGCAACATTATTGATGAGAGTTTATATTAGCGTATTAAGCGCAGATTAAAAAATAAACGAATACTGTGACAACTCTTTTGTCTGAGAGTCTGAGGGCTTCTTGAGATCTCTTGAATAATGGTCTCATAATCCATTGTGCATTTAGTTCGCCGTTTTCCCATAACCAAGGCAGGCATTGTATCAATGGGACATCTCTATTACTGAACCCCACATTCCAAACTAATCATGTTATGCTCCGCACTGGGTCACACTGTACTGTATAGTAATTGTAATCTGTGGTCCATAACCTTTCTCACAAGATCTAGAGTATCTGTAACTATCTGTGAAGTTGTTACAGAGGTAAGATGGGAATATTCCATGTCATTGAATTGTTACTGTTGGTTTCAGTTGGCTCTTCATATCATTGACCTCATCTCTACTGGTGTGGTGAATCCCTAAAGCATGTTCAAATGTTCTATAGCTCCATAAAAATACGGTGGGAAGGTCAGGCCGTTAAAGATCTGTCCTCGATGGGAGGCGAAGCATCTCTTTAGCCAGCTTGTAAAACGGACAGGCAATAAACATTAGGTGACTGCGTGGGGAAGTTAGCGGTCAGGTCAGGAGTGAATCCCAGTGAAGGGTTCAGTTTCACACTCGCTCTCTCCTCCCACTGATGTTCTGTGTCATTATGTTTTAGTTGTCATGTTGTGGGATGAATGGAGAGATGACCATTCCATTAGCCTGAGTGTCTGGCCGTTCTGTTCCTGCATTCAACCATGGCTAAATGTCAAGTTAGCTAAATCAGAAGTAGGCTGTTATATACGGCTCTATTTTCAGCCGTGCCAAACGGACGCAAGTCCAAACGCAGGCGTATTGGCAATTTGTGTCTATGGTGAAAACACCATGTTATATTTTATCTTAAAAAATTCACTGTGCATTAATATTACTTGAGTGATATACATATTTTGTATCACAAATGTTAAGAGGGTAGCCTACAAACAAGTAATCCATAACTTGCATTAAAACATTCTTAAGAGTTTTTAAATGCATGGCCAATATGGGTGGTAAGATCATTTTGGTACCCCCTATTGGGGTAAGATGCCCCTAAAGAAAATGTTAAATGTTATATTGGAAATGTATAAATACTAATAATCCTTATCCTGCCAATTTCAAAGCTAATTAGTAAACTATTACCATAATCCTAACTTCTAAATGCATATTTTGTTAACCTTGCACTAATTGCTATTTAGCTAGTTAGCATAGAGTTGATCCTTATGGGCGCTGTTCTTTGACAATACTTTTGAGATTACACTACAACAAAAAAATAATATATTTATAATATATTATATGTATTTAATCTAAATACAGTGCTTTCAGTAAATATTCACCCCCCTGGACTTTTTCCACATTTTGTTGTGTTGCAACCTGACTTTAAAATAGATTTAATAGATTTCTTTTGTCACTGGTCTACACAAAATACCCTATAATATCAAAGTGAAAATTATGTTTTAGAAATGTTAAAATTAATAAAAAATGAAAGGCTGAAATATCTTGAGTAAATAAGTATTCACCCCCTTTTCTATGACACTCTTAACATTTGCCCAAATGCAAAAATGTCGCATTGTATTCATATCAATACCACATTAAAGTAATTTGCAAATTGTATGACTGTAACATTTATTTTACCCCATCCCATTACTTATTCTCTTTAACAGTGTCTGAACTTGGTGGAACTAATAGGAAGGCCAGTGGGCTCAGGCTGTAGTGATAGGACACAGTGGTGTTGAGATGGTTGTATATTAGTATCCTAAAGTAAATACTGACCTTGCTGTTTTTATATTTCTTGCCCCCAGGGTTTTTTTTAACCCTGGCCTTAACTCATGGGATATTTATTGTAACCATAAATTCCATGTTTAGAGCCATGTGCAAATCTGTTAAAGGTGGCCTTGCCGAAATCCTGTGATGCTGTGTGAAGATTAAAAACAGTTTATTCATTTATGTATTAGTGTACATAATTTATTCTGGTTACGGCCTGTACATCACACTAATGGCTATGTGTAGTATACTGTGGCTTTGTAATATGTTGAAATGAGGAAACTGGCTTTGTGTGAGATGTATTTCAGCTCAGAGACATTGTTATGGGTGGAGTAGAGAAAAACAAGCCAATCATGGGTCAATGCTCGGTTAAAACCCTTTTCTTAATTGAATCAGGTGTCCTCTTAACATTAACTCAATTTCCATGTCTTCGTATGATCGCCCAATGAATGCTTAGCTTGTCCAGAGCCTGCAACAGAACACGGTACCGTGACTTGGAAAAGGTTTGAAAAATAAGACCTGAATTAAGACTTCTGGAATTAGATTATGACCTAGCCCTTACTGTATCCATCAGCAGGTTAGGTTAGGCATAATGGAAAACACACTACTCTTATTTTGAAAACATAGAGGTAAACACAGACGGCCAAGAGTTCATGACCATCGCGATGTTTAACTCCTCCTTCTGTGGAATGCTAACTGACATCCGCTGGATAGAGGTTGCTCAAAAGGCTTAATTTAAGTTGATGACACTCTTTTGTATTGTCCTAGTTATTTCTGCATTTTGAGGATGACAAAATTGCATATACAGTATAATAGTGTCAAAGGGCAGCCATTTCACATTTAGATTTCAGGTTTTGTATGACTTTCAAATAAGATAAAAGTCCATCTCTTAAAAGGATAGAGCCACACTTTAAAAGCTGGTAGTAGTAGTGGCTTAGCAGGATTCTGGTGAAGTGTTTATGACTTTTTAAAATGTACATAACATTTTGTGTATCATGCAAAAATGACCACTCAGGTATTTCTAACTACCTAAGTAAATACGAACAGAGGAATGTTGCCCCGTTTGCCCCCTGTTGGAATGTTGGAATGGGTTGTCATGTGTGTTAAACATTGAACTATCCATCAATGATTACTTACTACTATGTGAAAAGCACTAGTGAATGACATCTGTCATCTCTCTGCCCCCATATCCCTCTCCCTCCCTCTCTCTCTCTCCTTCTCTCCTTTTGTTTACACCAAGTCCACAGCAATGGTCTCTTTGTGGGTCCCACTACCAAATCAGATGAAAGGGAATTCATAGTTTTGAATGCATGCCAGCCCTTTGATGACTGAGATACAAGAGCAGCAAAGAAAATGTCAACTTCCAAGAAGCCATCCCAAACCCATTTAACTCATTGAGTTTAGGTCAGAACCGTACAAATGTCAGTGTTAATCTGTTATATGTGACTTCAGGGAGAGGCACATGCTAGTATCTCCAATCAGCTTAATAACCTTTGAAACAAATCATTTAATCTTTTATACATTTATTACACCCAAGTTATCAAATCTAAGCATCCCCCTTTTTGTCACACATGAAAGTTATGCATGATATTTTGCATGAAATGTGTATAGAAATTATGCATACTGTACATTATTTGGAATGTTTGTTTGTTTTTGTTCCTGTGCATAGAGCTAACTCATGTTTTTGAATACTTAGCGAAATACTTGGGGCACTAAATGTTGTTTCAACTAATCGCAAGCCTGAAAGTATCCCTCCTAGCTGTCAGCCTACACTCCAGTCTTTTCCCCATTACTCATCCTCACAAATCTCTGGGTTAGGGTTAGGGCTCTGTGAATGAACAGAACGGGCTCGGGGGGAAGATGAGGGTCAGAGACTTGAAGCTTCTGGTGGGTGGGTGGTAGTAGTAGATTCACGTCTTTTTACATGCAGCTGTGGCTAAATTAGAGTGTATTTCTTGCTAATGAAGTACACTCTTATGCCTGTTTTACTGCTGCAAAAACAAAATGTTGTTTGTCCAATCACACTCTACATCTGCCGTGCTGCCTTGCAGGCAGGATTTAGGCCACACAAATTGGCCTCAGGTAGTCAGGAAAGGAAATGAGGGAGGGAAACAATCCCAATGGTTTCTCAGCTACAAATTACCCCAGCACAAAAAAACTATTTAACAAAATAATGTCAAGATTCTTCCTTCCTTGATCTTTACAAACTCATGTCTTGTCAATTATATTTTGGTAACGTAAACTTTGTTGTTGCATATTTTTCTGTGGAAAACAAGGCAATGCAACTCAACTTTTTTTTCAGGCACTAGTTCTAAAATGAGTGTTCACAAGCCAAAATGTGTTAAGAAATTACCCGACTGGACAGACGGGGCGGGGATGAGCAAAAGCTTAATTTTGCAAGTTTGTTGGCCTAAAACTAAGGACTGTGAGATCTAATGAGATAAGAATTCAATTAACATTATATCATGAACCACACAGTCAACACTTAAGCCAAAATTGTATTTAAAGAATAAGCGACAACAGTCCTGTAGCAATTCTTTAAGTGGAAAGAACCAGACTTCCGAAAATCCCATTGGAGGCCCCTGAAGTTTACACTCCATCTCGTGATAGGTGTTAAATTGCTCCCACAGAGAGTTAGGGGCCGAAACTGTCAGTCTCTACGCACCATCTGCGTATGGTATTAATTTACCAGGCAAGACGACGTCCTCGCCAGAAGGGTCAGTCTTCGCCAAAATGATCTGTCAACCCCTTCATCCCCTCATGCTCTCTTATCATCAGTGTGCCGTGTACTACCCTCTGCCGTTGCCATGGCTACAGTTTCGGCAGGGGCGAGGAGGGAATCAAAATGCGCAGTGGAGTTCAGGGAAGACTCCTCTCCGCACTTGCTGTTATATAGCTCCTAATCCTCTCCTTTTGATCCCCTTTGATGGAGAAATTAAACTTGGAGGAATTCATCATGTGCCTTACAATCTACTGTAAAGTCTGACTAGCAGAGGTGTTCATGTCAGAATGGTGTCTATACTCTCCAAACGTCACTGACACCCTCATTATCCACACTTCATGAATATGTGCCTCTCTGTGCAGATGCTTGACACTTCACTTCTTATCCCACAAAATAAAGTGGAAGTCACACACATCTTCTCTCGTTATATTATCTGCCTATCATGAAATCACAAGCTATTACTATGTTATAGGTAAGGACAAAACCTTGCACTTTAATTGTCATTCATTGTATGTAATGGTACTGTATGTCCCTATGGGCTAAAACATGAAGCACAGAAGAAAACATTTGGGTGACTTATCAAGATGACCACTCTAGCCCTCAGAGGCAGCTGTCAACATCACTGACAGGTAGTTAGACACATAGTGAGAGAGGGCTATTGTTTACAGTTACTGTCCTCACAAGGATCAAACTCCATTAGGTCATAGAGGCAACATGAGGTAATGCACTGTCTATGTATTTCAAACTGACAACATGGAATGGACATCATGAAGGCATAAACTTGAAAATCAACAATCACTTGACATTCATACTATAGCGTGACACCTGTTTGTGACAGTTAATGTCCATCAATGATGACATTCATTTGATGCAACAACAGAGTGGCACGTGCTAGCTGGTTGGCAGGTTAGGAAGGTAGTTGTGATTTGATCGCATTAAGCTGGATGCATTGTTACACTATTGTGTGGCCATTTGTTAGTGACGCTTTTTGTGTATATGCTAGTTGAGGTTTATGGGCAGCATGATAAATAGTTCATGTCAGATGTTACCATGGGGATGATTACTTGAGAGCAGCCAAGGCAGTGTAGCATGTGGGATTTCCAGCCAGCCCATCAAATGCCTGGCAGGCCATTTATTTCAGATATATACAGGTGGTTTGGGGTAATAAGAATCTGCCTTGTTGTCTGCTTGTGTGTGTGTGTGTGTGTGTGTGTGTGTGTGTGTGTGTGTGTGTGTGTGTGTGTGTGTGTGTGTGTGTACACACCTGCATGTAGTGCAGTATGCCTGTGTTTTGTGTGTAGTGTACCTGTAGGTATTGTATGCCTGTGTGTTGTACATCTAGATCACAACAAGGGCACTACTACAGTATAATTTCATTTATTCATCTGAGCATTACTCTCTAAATAGTACCGTTGTTTAAAAGCCAAAACCCTGCAGTCCTTTGTGTGTGTGTGTGTGTGTGAGAGAAAGACAGAGACAGAGACAGAGAGAATAGAATTCTTTCAGAATATGTCAAAGATAATGAGAAAGCCTATTATGCCTGCAGTGACAATATACTAGTTGGAGGTGTTTTTGTTTAGCTAGTTACAGTGGTAAAAATATAGATGGATAGGTACTTTATTGATCCCCAAGGGGAAATTAAGGCATTACAGCAGCTCACATCACAAACAACAACAACACAATAAAGTGACAATAGAATAATAAAATAAAATAAACATCTGAAACATACAGTAAGAACAGTCCAGTATGATTTAACATCCCCCAGCCTGACTCTGATCACCCCGATCGAACCAGCCGGAGGAGAAGTTGTACAGTCTTATTGAGGCAGGCAGAAAAGATCTCCTATATCGCTCCTTAGTGCAACGTGGTTGTAATAATCTGTTGCTAAAGGAGCTTCTCTGCTCTGCCACAGTGTCATGTAGGGATAGAGATCTGTTGAAAAACAAGTGGTGTAGAGATGCTGCCTCATCTAAGTAGATGCAAACAAACATACTTTAAGCCTCCCATTTTACATAGAATATATAAAAACTGGACTTAATAAAGGTTTGTAACAGGAACAGACAGATCCTGAATACCAAATGGAGGGGGACCTCAGTGTCCCTGGACCCTCTTCCCCCTCATCTTTTCAATAGATGAACATGGAGAAATGGTCCCCAAAGCAATGCCAGCTTGCCTGCTCACCAACTTGTCTACATGCCCTGTGGGCCACAACAAGAACACTCTGAAAATAACCTTTTAAATCTTTGACTGCCTGCTACGGCTACATGGCACAGATTCTAACGATGTTAGAGAGATTCAGAGGCTTTTAAGATCTAGCAGCAGCAACCCCTTTGGTCTCTCTCCCTTTCTTTCCCAATTTTAGACATCTGCTCTGAGACCCCAGAATCAAACACCCCAGTAAGTTTGTTCAATGGCCTATGGGGTAAAGTCTCTCTCCCCTTTTCCCCTTTCTATCCCTCTCTTTCCCCTCCCTGGTGGGATTTGTAATGCAAGCAGGCAGGTTTGTGGGACCTAAACCCTGCAATCCCATCAGCAAACACACAGATGCATAATCTGCCCTTTCTTCCTGCTCTCCCATTCATATGCATGCTAATTATCCCAGTAGGCCTCTCTTCAGTGTTCATCCCTCTGCTCTGCACCACGAGGCAGGAATCACCTCTCCTTTCCTGGGGTGTACATCCATCCACATGGATGTATTGTGGTGTGAGGCAGAAAGGACCACAGCACAGTAATGAATTTGAGGAAAACAGTGAACAGTTGGAATTGGAGTGAAAGATTTTTTACATCACACTCAATTGGCTCAAATCTCTATTTTGCCGGTTGTGTGACTCATTAGACATCCTTATTATGATTTCCACTGCATGTCAACATTGTGTCGTGAGGCAGATCCACGTAATGTGTAGATCAGCAAATTAGTATCAACCCCAAGCACCACCAATTAACACTACAAAGCTTTAAAAATTAGAGGCAAATTATCTGTCCTACAGCATCTAATCATCACCCCCTCCCCCTCCCCCCCTCCCCCTCCCCCTCCCCCTGCAACCCTCCTCTGACCCTGAGTCCGTCCTGATACCTCACAGGCTGTGGGTGATTGGCAGTGGTGCAGGCAGGCAGGCCTGGGGATCAGTAGTGTATTAGAGGAGTGTAGGCCAATGAATTCAGCATCCAGCCACATTCTGATGCGAAGCACCCTGTCCATCAGGCCCCTTAGAGCATTGACACCCGTTAATCAATGGTGGGCTTAGGCAGCCTTTTAGTGGATCACACCACACAGATTCTCACACACACATACAGCACAGATGCAGGGTTCGCCTCACCACACACAGTGCAGTGTCATGCTAATCTGATAAAACACTGGGAACTAAAGACATGAATGACAAAGATGGTGGGAGTCGAGACAGTGGCCTCTATAGAAGTCTTAATGATTATTTCTGATGTGATTTGAATGGACAGAGCATTACAAATGGTGAATGTTTTGCCAAGTACTGTATTAACTCATCCCTTGAAACACTATCTCTATAAGTGTCACTTAAAATGTTTAATGTTGCCTACATAAAACAGTCATAACAAACAAAACCACTGTCATAAACTGTCTTGACAGCTGATGTCTGCTTATGACAACTAGCTTATGGCAAATACACAACCTATTATGTGAGCTTCTTAGCTAGCAGAATGTCTGCTGATCAGAACCAGTGTAAAGGAGATAGTTTTCCACTGATGAGCCTGCACAGGCAGCAGCAACCCCACCAGCAGCAGATCATTACTCTGTTAAAAGGCCCTGATGCGTAGCAAACTGTGCTGCCAAGCCTCGCCCCAAATTTGCTTGCTAGCAGAGCCCCTGTAATTGGAGGCATTAAACTTGCTTTGGACAGGATTGCAAATGAGCGCTTTGAGCTTAGGAGAGATCTGACTTGTGGAATCAGAAGGGTACACAGTAGATACGCCAACTCTGACAAATCACCACCAATCCACTGGATGAGATGGAACGATTGTGCGTGTGCGTGTGTGTGTGTGAGTGTGTGTATGAGTGAGTGTGAGTGTGAGTGTGAGTGTGAGTGTGAGTGTGAGTGTGTGTGTGTGAGAGAGAGAGAGAGAGAGAGAGAGAGAGAGAGAGGTGAGGCACACCGACTGACAAATCACCACCAATCCACTGGATGAGATGAAAGGATTGCATGTGTGTGTGAGCAAGAGAGAGAGGGAGAGAGCTAGGGGATGACAGGGGATGCATGTGTGTATGAGTGTGTGTATGTGTGTGTGTGTGTGTGTCTGTGCGTGTGCCTGTGTGCGTGATCATGCATAGTAAGTATAAGAGCACAGCAGTTGCTAATCTCACATTAATCATAGGGATCACCCGAGTGATGTAGGGATTTGAACTACATGACTATGTTGCTATTGACAAGCCTATGACAAGCATGCATGAAATAAATTGCCATGAAATTTACTGTCATCTAAGCTAGATGCCCTCAGTTTTTACTCCATCAACCAAGCACATAAACATCTACAGTATGGATGAACTGTCTCAGTTGATTTCTCATTACCTAATACTCTGTACTATAGTAATGGTGTCACATATTTTCCTGTGGGGGTTGCTGTCATTACGCATTTGATTAAAACAGTGAAAGAGATTTCCAAAGCAATCATTGACAATTCTCATTTCTTGTCTGTGGTGGGCCTGGAAGATTTTCTGTTAGATATTGATGTCATCAGGGGAGAAAAATACAGTGCAAAAACCCCACTTCCGTCAAGTCTTACAAAAGTCAATGAACCAGCCAGCCAGAAACAATGTCGGATGACGCCTTTTAGAAGTAGTGTATACTCTCTCCCTTCAAGACCTGCAGCACTCAGAGGCTCAAGGCTTTTCTTCACATTCAGCTTGTATCTAAACCAGAGAGTCAACTACCAATGCCAACAATTGCCCCTGGTGAAGACATCCTTGGACTCCCAGCAGTTTGCCTACCAGGCAGACATTGGTGTGGATGATGCCATCATCTACTTGCTATACCAAGCTCAGTTCCATGTAGATAAGGCTGGCAGCACTGTGAGGGTCATGTTTTTTGACTTCTCCAGTGTATTTAACACCATACAGCCCTTACTACTTGCGGATAAGCTGCTAAGGATGCAGGTGGACTTCCCCATTGTTTCCTGGATTACGAAGTACCTGACCAACAGGCCACAGTTTGTACCGCTGCAGGAATGTGTATTGGACTGGGTGGTGAGCAGCACTGGCGCCCCCCAGGAGACAGTTCTGGCTCCCTCCCTCTTCACCCTCTATACCTCGGACTTCAGGCACAACACAGATACTTGCCATCTGCAGAAGTTCTCAGACGATTCTGCTATAGTGGGATGTGTCAGTGGAGGCCAGGAGACCGAGTACAGAGGACTGGTGGATGGTTTTGTTAAGTGGTGTGAACCACATGCTACTCAACATCAGCAAGACAAAGGAGATGGTGGTGGACTTTAGGAGGACTAGGCTCCCCCTGTCTCCTGTTTCCATCCAGTGAGAGGACGTGGAGGTGGTCCAGAGCTACAAGTACCTGGGGGTGCACCTGGACAATAAACTGGACTGGACTTGTAACACAGATGTTCTGTACAAGAGGGGCCAGAGCTGGCTTTATTTCCTGAGGAGGCTCAGGTCCTTTGGCGTGTGCAGGACTCTGCTGAACATGTTCTACCAGTCAGTGGTGGCAGCGCAGTGCTGTATGCGGTGGTATGCTGGGAGGACAGCATCAAGGAAGGTGACACCAAGAGGCTGAACAAGCTTATTAGGAAAGCTGGTTCTGTCTTCGGTGTCACCCTGGACACTGTGGAGGAGGTGGCCAATAGGAGAATGAGGACAAAACTCCTGGCCATCATGGACAATACCTCCCATCCCCTACCTGACACTGTGGCAGAGCAGAGAAGCTCCTTCAACAACAGATTATTACAACCACATTGCACTAAGGAGCGCTATAGGAGATCTTTTCTGCCTGCCACAATAAGATTGTACAACTCCTCCTCCGGCTGGCTCGATCGGGGTGATCAGAGTCAGGCTGGGGGATGTTAAATCATACTGGACTGTTCTTACTGTATATAATGTTTCAGATGTCTATTTTATTTTAATATTCTTTTTTATTATTCTATTATCACTTTATTTTGTTGTTGTTGTTGTTTGTGATGTGAGCTGCTGTAACGCCTTAATTTCCCCTCTGCGATCAATAAAGTACCTATCTATCTATCTATCTATCTATCAGTAGCCCACATTACCCACCTTAGCGCGCATCTCCAATACTGTATAAAAGCTGACTATCATGTCAGAGTTATCCTTATGTTGTTCAGTAACCGAGACATATAGTTTCCTTTTCTTCACTGTTTACTTCACTGTTGGGTGGCTTCTTCAGTGTACACCGTATATGTACACTGTTGCACTTGTGTGCCACTTTCCACTGGCTCAAGGACAGAGAGGAGGACATGTCACCATCGATCTCTTCTCCAGCAGATTATCATATGCCTGCTGCTGCCTCAGCATCGAGTCAAAAAACGATAAATATCAGCATTAGGTCTGCAGAACGTCCACTAGGGTCGGTTTCCACACAGTCAATAAAAACATAACATCAGAAGAGCCTCTACTGCAGCAGGTTGCCAGGTGACAGCTCGGCTCATCAATATTGGCAAGATGGGACCAATGTGACATTTTGAGTTTGTGTTGGGGTTGCCAGAATAACACAGGGACATTCCAGAATTAGAATGAGGCCAGACTATCTGGCTTCCTTGAAGCTTCTCCAAAGGTGCTTCTATGGTCCTTATCTCTCACTAATTAGTGAGCTGTGGACTTGGTCTTTGATTAATCTTAAAACGTAATGAGTCCATATTTAATATTATATTCCAAAAGCAAACCTTGCTTGCTATTCTCTCTGTTCTACGACTAGATAAGAGAAGACCTCGAACATTTCTAATACTTTCTGATGGACCCTTAGAGAAATCAAAGAGAATATCAGATATCACTTTAATAATTTATTTGCATATGATTATCGTAAAAATACTGAAAGACAAATGCTTATTTTCTTATAGTTTTTAGTTTTAGTTTTGTTTTTACAATTTGATACATCTTACTTTACATAATACAGAAAAAACACCTGCCCGAACAGGTCATACATTTTCTTCTTTCATGTTGACATACATTTATTTTCTTAATAGCCATTAAACCATCATTTTCAATTTGTTTGCCTCTAAACAACAAACAAATATACAAACAAGGGTCACAGAGAGGTCAAATGCGGGTCAAATAGTGTTGACTGCTGAGTGGATTGGCTTAGTAGCGATAGGGAGATAGTAGAGCACTGAGCTCATTGATATCATGACTGAGGCGGTGTTTCAATCGCTGCACTGACAGCTGGTGTATTTAAAGAAAAACATGTCAACAGTAATGAACCATTGAATGACTTGAACTGCTAGTGCTATAAATGTTTGTAGGTCAGGTCGATATTAAGGTCACATAGCTATTATGTGGAGAGTGACCTTTTTAATTCCCATGGATCAGCAACACATTTTCCAGAGAAAATATCCTGGATAATAGCAATGGCAACTTTCCAGTTGAAAATATAAGCTAACTAGGGTGGACAGAAAAAACTTTTGTTCATCATCAACCTTTTCATATGGAGTACAGCCTCAGCAGATTGTTTGCCTCTAGTTGAGTTAATGTGTGATCAAACATCGTAAAAAAAACAAAATGAGATATGCTTCATATCTTCATCACTGTAGAAAACACAGAAAACACATAATAACTTAGCATCCAAAACAATGCATATTTGAATAAAATAAGATTAAGAAAATATGGCAAATGTCGATAGAGCAACAGCTATGCAGAACCATTGTCTCTTGTCACAGATGTTTCTCCACAAATGTTGCACTTTGGCATGCACACGATGCTGTGTTCAGTCAAATACGTCCCTCAATCACCTCCTTAATCCAGAGCAGGTGACAGGGACACATGAAAACTCTCATTTACAGTATCATGAGACCAAAATCTCCCAGTAACATGGAAGACAACATGGAAGCAGATAAAACAATCAGGAAGCGGATAAAACAAGATTCAAAAAGTTATAATAGAAGTCTGGAGATTTTTCTCAGCTCTGGCCATCAGCATTATGATACAATCTCTTCAGGTGTCCAAGTTATAGTACTTTAAAATCCATCCATATTCAAGGGTGTGTTCTGTACTGACACTATTGTGTCAACTTTGCACCTTTCTATCGTTCCAGATTCTGTAATACACCACTTTTATGCCCACTCCCACATGGTGTGCTGGGTCAATGACCAAGGGGCAAGGCAGGGAGGCAAAACAGACGAGTGTCACTGAAAGAAAAGGGGCCCTTCCCAGCCAGCAGAAAAAAACATGCACATGCAAACACAACCTGAGGGGGAGTTTGGCTTTCTGTCCACGAACACTTCATCAATACACAACTGTCAACAGGCGAACACATAGCACTGGTGGGTCCTCCTTCATAAGAAGCCAGATCTCCATACGCTTGTCCTCCAAAGTTCTCCAAAAAGAGCTATTTCCAAAGTAAAGATCCTTTTCCATGTTACATTTGTCTTAGTTAGTTTTCATTTGGCTCTGCCAGTGAAGTTCTAGATACAGCAGCTTTTCTGGGGTTTGTAGTTTGTTTTTCCCCATGAAGCCTCTGGTTTCTCCGTGGGTTGAATGGGCCTGAGTCAGACCCTGATGGGGAGGGTTTGGCTCATCTGCTGTCTGACTATTTCCTGACTGCTGTCCAGACTCTTCCTGTGATGGCCAGGCAGCGTCCCCCCAATTCTCAACAGGTCCCTGGCAACAGAAAGGCATAGGTCAGTCAGTTACAGTTTTTGATCAATTGTTTGAATCATTAGACCAGTGTTGTTCCATACCGATCCTCAAGACTCACAGGGTGTGCATGCTTTCGTTCCAGCCCAGTAAAAACACATCCAGTTCACAACTAATCAAGGCCTTGAAGCTTGATAAATCAAGTGTGTTAGTGGTGGGCTAGAACAAAAACCTGCACACATTGTGGGTCTCCAGGAGGAAACTGTAAGATGTCGTCTCCCACATTAGGGTTGGAGACAGCACACAATGATAATCAATCAAATCTACTGATAATGATCATGGAGAAGCAACCAATTTTGGGCACCACTCCACTACTTACAAAATCCAATTCAACCTCTGAGCAGGATCAATTTATCATGTTGCGGTTTTAATAAAAATCTAGTATCTTGGCCATCTCACTGAGGATGCTACAGTATGTGACTATCCTTTGTTCTCCCCTGAACGGCCCTCTGCACTGAAGATATACAACAGATACTCAGGCATCTCATATCCTTCTATACCCCCATTATCTAAAGCAACATAATTGAGCAAGCTATGGCAGGTAAGGGCCACTGACATACAAACCACATCCACTACCTCACAAACACAGCCCTGCACACGCAAACACAGCTGTCTACTCGGAAGACACACACTAAATCACGCCATGACAACATCTCTCCGCTCTCTCTCTCTCTGTCTCTAGCTGTCGCATACGGATGAGGCCATAAATTAATCATCAGTATGCTATCCGCATACAGCGACACATATCATAACACGCTCTCACACACACACACACACACACACACACACACACACACACACACACACATCCCCCCCTATTCGCCCATCACAGCAATAGGCGCGGCCTCCCTCGGCGCATTAAAAACCTCATTAGCAACCTAATTAAACACATTCCTCTCTTTTAGCTTCTCCTCAATCTCCCTTATTACTCACACTCCATCACCTCCGTGCTTTACACATCAGCAGCCCTGCCGCTGTCTGTCCTATCACCTACATTCAGGAGCCAGCCAAGAGCACGGGGAATTAAACCTAGGTCAGCCATTACGTTTCCATATGCAATTAGCTTCACTGAGCCCCAATCCTGGCATAGGAATCGCCCTTGGGGTATACTGTAACAGTGAAACTGTGGAGCCAAGGAGCTAGCTGCTAAGGACATGAAATTCTGCTTTTTTATGTTTTGGAGGGTGAAATGGAACTAGTGCGAAGCACCATGCCATACGCTTGAGTTCATGCATTTGGTGCATTATACATGACTGTAGAGGCTTAAGCCAAACACACCACTGCTGCTATCATTGACTGGAGGCCAAAATGGCAACTCAACATTTACGTAAGTGTGAACAACCACACTTCAAACCAAAACACAAGTGAAGTTTGATGCTTCTTTTTATATATTCTGGCCAGTTTACATGCCATTCACTTCACCCAATTATATCAATTTACTGCTCATTTCAGGGCAGACAAACATACCCTTAGGTCATGATGGAGTTGATGCCCAAAAAACACCAATAAGTATTGCCTTTCTGCTTTCCTGCTTTAGTGTTGTATTTTGTTGTGTAGCTGAATGTAATGCAAAACAATCTAGTTCCCTCAGGAAAAATTAAGCTCTTCTAGTTCAAATTCCACTCCACTCACCCTGAGTAATTGCTGGTGACCACCTTGAGACTGGCAGCATTGCGGAGCAGCTTGTCCAGGGTGCTGACGATGCGGCAGAACTTGGGCCTCAGGTTCCTCTCCTTCACCCAGCACTCCAACATGAGCTGGTGCAGCACCATGGGGCAGTCCATGGGTGGAGGCAGCCGGTAGTCCTGCTCCACAGCTGTCATCACCTACACACAGGGAAGGGTTCACAGGAGAGAGAGGCTGTTGTTTTATATTGTACATGTGAAAAACATTGTACACATACAGTAGCAGCAACATGTTGAATTGCGAGTATAACTTACAGAGGAGACATTGGTTCAATATTGAGAGGGGGAGGGGGACTCGGATGGATTGTATCCATATGCTGTCAGTGTGTATTTCGACTACTTGCGACAAAGCAAGTTTCCCTTTGGGGACTGTAAAGAAGCTGTACTCTTCTTACTCTGCGCTAAAATAGATTTTTGATGACATGTTTGCATTCTCCATGCAATACTTCCATTTATATCTGTATGGTATATGTATGTATTTTGACTATTTGCAACAAAACAAATTGTCCCTTGGGGATAATAAAAGAAGCTGTAGAATGGAGATATGGGTACAGACAGCCCAGGGTTAAGAGTGACATAATGTGTGTGTGTGTGTGTGTGTGTGTGTGTATATGTATGTGGAGGAGGTACATAAGTTACAATAGTAAAACTAGAACACTAGAACATCTGCACAGTGAAGATAAAGGCAGCAGCACAGCCATAACTCAAAGTCTCAAGGTGCTAGTAAGAGCACTACTCTCATAAAACTCTGTATGGCCCCTCAAAAATTAATAAATATAACAGTGTGCTGTCAGGTGTGATGAGAGCTGGGGACTAACTCACATCCTGGTTGCTCATGTCCCAGTAGGGCCTCTCTCCGTAGGAGACCACCTCCCACATGACAATGCCATAGCTCCACACGTCACTCGCCGAGGTAAACTTCCTGAAGGCAATGGCCTCCGGGGCTGTCCACCGGATGGGGATCTTGCCTCCCTGTAGAGACACAGGGGGAGATGCTATTGATACACCAACGCATGCTGGGTTGCAGAGCCACTGTCAGCAGACAGACAGACCCAGCCATTACAAACACAGATAGACACACACACACAAACACTGCTACCACAGCCACTCATACAAACACATATAGACAGACAGACAGACAGACACATACATTACACTCACAAGCACCACATTGCCATATTCTCTCAAAGATAGTCACAGATAGATGCACACAGACACACACACTATGAAACACAGACACACACATGATGAAACACACAGACACACACTATGAAACACAGACACACTATGAAACACAGACACACACTATGAAATACAGACACACACACACACACACACACACACACACTATGAAACACAGACACCCACATCCTATGGAATTGCACTTACCAGTGAGCTGGTGTAGGTGGGGTCAGCAGAGGTATCATCCAGGAAGCGTGACAGGCCGAAATCGGACACCTTGCAAACCAGGTTGCTGTTGACTAGGATGTTGCGTGCGGCGAGATCTCGGTGGACGTAATTCATGTCTGAGAGGTACTTCATCCCCGCCGCGATGCCCCTCAGCATGCCCACTAGCTGGGTCACTGTGAACCGCCCATCATTCAGCTGAGGGAGGGGGGTGGAGAGAGGCGGACAGACAGAGGGGGGGTCAAGGATATAGGTAGGGAGAGAGAGGGTGGCGGGTAAAGAGAGGGAATGGAGAGAGGCAGAGAGAGAAGAGGAATAAAGGAGGGAGGCAGGTAGGAAGAGAGAGGGGTTGAGGCAGCGAAAGAGGGACAGAGAGAAAAGGACAGAGAGGGAGGATGAAGAAGAGGAAGAAAGAGAGGAAGACAGTCAGTCAGTCCTAAAGTCTAAATAAACATGACAACTATTAAAATCAAAACTATTTCTGTCAGTCTACAGTAGCTGACCTTTTTTATGCTGTCTAACCTTGTCCAATGAGCTGAGTAATTAGAATACATATTTTCCACCTCAGCACAGACTCTTATCAAGAGCTACAAGCACGATGGAGGTACATTTCAGATACGCTGTCACTACAGATGTTCTGAGAACGGACATACTTGTCAACTAACAGAATTAGTCACAACAAGACATGAACCCTCCATTCATTGGATGACAGCAGAATACACCCCTCTCTTTGTGATCCGTTCAGACATCAGGACATCGCAATGATGGAATCAACCAATCAGAGAGAGCCCTACAACAGCTTGAGTACATTGTCAGTCCCTCCCTTTCCTCATAAATGCGAGGAGAAAAAAAACTAAAAGTGTACATGGCAAAAACATAAACAAGCCGCTTTGTGTTTTGTTCCCTCGAATGCGGTCT